>NW_028221440.1:2436975-2507654 GCF_014529385.1 Adiantum capillus-veneris
CACTATTGTCCTCTAGAACTTGATAGCCTTCCTCTCAAGGTGGACTACACTTAGCACTTTGTCTTCCCTTTCCTCCTTGGGTCCAGTCCACTGGTTTCTCCATTCTCTCCCTTAGTAATTTCGATGCCATAATCATTTGATCTAGTTAGCACCTGTCTTGGCAAGGATACATGTCTCCCCCATCCTTGGTGGCTTATCACATTGCGGCTGATGTGACCCAACTCTCCACAATTGTAACAGGTGGGCGTCTGCCTCCAAAACCTACCATTGCTTTGTCCAACACCATTCCTAGGCCTTTCTTCACCTCCTGGCTGATTTGCAAAACCGCCCTCGACCTCGATTATTTCCCACTTGACCTAGCATGTTTAGGCTGAGATTCTTCATCAAATCTACCATTGCCTCATGTCTTGCCTTAGCCCATCATCTTGCACTGCTGTAGTGACCACTGCTGGCATAACCTGAGTAGTAACAGGAACCACTGGTTCATGATGAACCCCTGACATAACGACCTTGTAAAGAGTCCATAGGCTGAAATTCAGATCTCATGGGCAAAGACTCCACCCCTAACTGGCTCATTTTCTCAGCTTCCACTCTTTTTCCTTGCTACCTCTAGTGCATCCTCATATGTCCTAGGCTTCTTTTAGCTCCACTCTCCAACGTAAATTCTCCCAAAGACCAACTAAGAACCTGTCCTTCTTCATCATGTCAGGCGGGGGTACCTGTGGTGCTAAAGCCTTGCACATTCGCTCCCATGCCAATGAAAACTTACGTATGTACGCATCTACTGGCTCACCTTCCTTTTGCACCAAAGCCTGTACTTCTTGCCACACTTTGTCAGGATCTTCTATTTTCACAAACTCCACTTCCAACCCATGTCGTAGATTGTCCCAACTCAACCTTACAGGTGGATCAGCCACACGCAACTCCTCTTCAAATGCTTTAGACCAAACTCGTGCATCACTCTTCAAACAAATTTGAGAAGGCGTAACATCTGCGCAGGGTCATGAATCTGGTTGCTAATGCAGGCAACACTCCATCTTTTCCAAAAATTCTTCCACATCTTCATCACTTCTTCCATGAAACTCCGATAAGAGAAAGCCATGGCTACCCAAGTTACAATGCTTTGAGAACCCCTTCAAACACACGTGCAAGAACCCAAAACTTTTCACTACCCAATCCCCAAAACTTCAATGGAGCTCAGCTTTAGATGAGAACAAACACATGCACATCAAATGAGTTTTTCATAGTTGATCATCGGAATTACAACAGGCAAAGGACATTCCAGATCTCTCTCAAATCTTCTTGGCCCAAACATAAAGACTATGCGTTGCTGGAAAAAGATCTTCCTGACACATGAACATTAATCTGAATTCTTTGAGTAAATAAAAGGAGTGAACTAAGGGCCATTTTGATCATCCATTAAAGCCAACCATGAAGCTCCCAAGAAGGCACACCTGACTCAACCTCTGATTTTGCCAGAATTTCAGCAGCATAACAGCATAAATGGCTCAAAATACCAAAAAACCAGCCATCATAACTTGGGAAAATTTCGCCAGAGTTTCCCCAGAAGTAGAGCAATGAGAACCCAAAATATAGACTGTATCTGTATGCATAAACTGCCAACAATAGAACCCGAGCATCAAATAGGACTCACTAGTACATAGCCTATGGCGAGGTCACGAAAAGGTGCTCCAGCTACCTGTATCACCGAAAGGATCTCCACATTTGAGAATCCCCCAGCTCAATAAAAACCTCACGCTATCGACCCTCACACGAAGGCTAATGCAAATCGCGTATAGTCAAGTCTCAGAAATGACTATCTTCCAGACCAAGTCTCAGAAATGGCTGGACTGCCAAATACAACCAAGTATGGCTCCACAAATGCGTACAATGGCAGTTTCCACAAGTAACGTACAATCCAGCAGACAATGCGCTCAAATAGGCGCCAAGTGATGCATTCCCACAACAACTGCAAGTGACATCACTGCTAGTATATCACTGTACTCCAGCTACCTGTACCTGTGTGAATCACCTGTACCTGCACCTCCCTGTAACCTGTAACCTAGAACCTAGAACGTGTAATCTGCAACCTGCAACCTGTAATCCCGAAGCTCAAAGCTCGAAGCTCGAAGCTGAAGGTACTCGAAGAGATCCTCCGTGGGGGCGCCAAAAGAATGTGAGCGGGATGAAAACACACACACAGCGCCTCTATAACGACCCGACACACACACTGGGAAGATACACACACACACTATGGGCACCACTCGGCTTAGACAACACACCTGGCCGGACAGGGAACACACCTCCGGAGTGAGAGGAGAGAGACTATCCACTTACCCACTCCACACAGACACACACACACACACACACACACAAAAACTCAGCTCAAAAAAGGAGAACTTCTGATGTTTAGATACAAATGAGCTTGGGCCAACACCAATGGGGCAAACAACTCACACAATATGGTAAAAGATACCAGATACAATCACAAATTTGGAGAAGAAGCTTCACTCACCGAGAAGATTACACAGAAAAATAGCAGAAAAAGAGTGAGTAATTTGGCAAAATGGACAGCGCCATCGCGTCCGAACGGCCCAAAACCCCAGTCTACAATGTCAAAGTGCTCAAATCCGACATCGGATGAGCATTTACGGCCAAAACAGCTCCAAAAACCCAAAAAACACAGTTGCGGTTGTTCCCTCCTCTCTCTCCTTCCACGTTTTTTCTGGTCTTCTCTCAGTTTTTTTTCAGTTCCCACACTTAGATTTTTTAGTTGGGCACCCTTGGCCTTTTAGATGACCTCAAACGGACCCCGAACAGGCCAAAAACTGACCTCGCAGTGCATAGTTGTCACCTTTTTGCATCATTCGCACACCGGGCACATCAGCTTTTTTCCAATAATGCATCTCGCCAACCACGTGAAGTGGCCCCAAAAAGTGGTCCTAATGATGACCTTTCTGCATAACTCTCACCAGAAAACACCCACGTTGTGTCCGTCGTCTCCGCGTGCAAATATTGACCTCGTTCGCCCTCCTGACGCCACTAGATGCCATCTGACGCACCTACTGACCTCACGTCGTCGGCCCGCGGATAGCTTCCTCGAGAAGTTTTACGCGCTATAAACTCCTCATTATTGTAGAAAAAACATACTGGTACTGGTGATAGTGAAAATCGATGCACTATGTACATGCTGTCCTACCTGTACACATGTGGGCCCCACATAACCACCTGGCTAAGGAAAATGGGCAATCCTTTATTTGATGCACCATGCATGATAATGTACATATGCGCAATCCCTTGCTCCAAAAAACTCCTGACAACGTCGCACAACCAAGCTCGCATCTTTACAAAAACTCTGCCTCCGTCTCTTGTGAACACGCAAGCTGGAGGCACGTGAAA
The DNA here is from genome assembly GCF_014529385.1 of Adiantum capillus-veneris. Taxonomy (NCBI): domain Eukaryota; kingdom Viridiplantae; phylum Streptophyta; class Polypodiopsida; order Polypodiales; family Pteridaceae; genus Adiantum; species Adiantum capillus-veneris. The sequence goes on from NW_028221440.1 coordinate 2,440,375, forward strand.
GCCATGGTTGATGCCGTCGGGTTCGTGTGAGAGCCGGGCCTAAGGGTAAGTGTGTAGCCTCAAGAAAAAAATCCCTATTAATGCTTATTTTGCAAAAGGGCATGTCTGTAGATCCTTTTTTCACTAAAGCCAAGGCTTTTTTGTAGGATTTTGAAATGACCTTGCTCATCATCTGCTTCCCCTTTATCGACTACTCATGCTATACAGCCTGCCTCATTCTCATCACCAGGACTCCGCCCACGAGCTCCTACGCTTCTCACCAAAAGCACCCAAGTTGTTTGCCTTTTTCCATGCTTTGCTGGTCGATAAGATTCGCCATGCTACAACTCCTTGTGCGCTACAGCTGCGGCCCCATGGGCGATGCCTGACTCGCATTTCACTACCTCATCCTCATCCATGTGTTTTTAACCCATTTTTGGGTGGCCTTTTAACCACACTAGTATAACGCCATCGTCTTCAGCGCGACATCGCATTTAGCGGTACAATGCTATGTGGATTTTCTTAGCGTAGGCATGCCAAAGCAAGGAGCCATCACCATGGTATAGAGGATATCACAATAGCTTTCTAAGTAACCTTATAGTACTGCTTAAATCTTTTTCTGGTACTCAAACATTGTATCAAACTCACCATTTTGTAAGCTTTTGGTTTGAAGGAATGAATACATCAGCTCATTTCTGTCTCCCTCTCTCTCTCTCTCTCTCTCTCTCTCTCTCTCTCTCCTCTCTCTCTCTCTCTTTCCCCCCCCTCTCTCTGTTAAAAAATACATGGGTTTAGTGTAATCCTGCCTACAATTTTGAGATCTACCTCTCAAATTAAATTTAAAGTGAGAAAACCAACAAAAGTTAACTAGTCTTGCTTGGTGGGCCTCGCTATGTAACATCTATAGAATATAGCAAGACATATGCAAATTGACATTTAACATCGCGCATTGAAGGAAACAGAAGCATGACTAATTTGGCAATGGCTATACTGCTTGAAAGGCATATGTACATTTGGAAAATGCTATCGTTTTTTTTAGAGGAGGCAGAGCTTAGTGTTTGGATTACAACTTCATATTGACACCTAGTATGGGAGAAACAATGACAAATATAGTATGGCATCAACTCTTTAGGTCTAAAGATGCACAAAGTGAAAATATGATTGCATTACACTAGATGTATTCACTACTTATGCATTTAAATTCTTTAATACACCACATGTTAAAAATGTTATTATGTATTGCCTACCTACCATATGCAAAGATTTGTATGTATAATTAACATATATAGATGTTGATTGACATTGAGTGTATAGTTCGGAAAGCATCATAGAGGTAGAGAAAACTATAGGAAGCAATGTACAGAATTCTAAAACAAGGAAATTGATAAAGCATCAATGGATTGCAATTTGAAATGAAGTGCTTTACTGACCTGAAACGTTGTACATATGTTTTCGGAATGTCCAAGCTACATGCCAATCTTTGACTCTAGCTACAGAAAAGCAATGTGAATAGTCAAACATTTCATCCTACAATGAAGCGCCATAAATTGAAGATGCTAAGTATACAATGCACGTCATGCAGAAGTGCCATACAAAAGTATGGTGGAGAGTTGGCATTGTGGTCTCTCCAAAAATTATAAGAAATGGAAGGCGTGCCCTGCCTCGTAGTGTTTATGTGTTGCGTCAAGCAAACACATATTCATGGGAGTTGGATGGAGATAACGAACCTTGCAGTGTAGTCTAGTTGGAGTTACGCTTGTGCAATCAAAACGTCCAGTGTTTTGAGTACATGTTCTCCCTACCAGACACAAACTACACATTAAAGCGCTTAAATAAATAGATCTAATTTTATTGCATGCGTAACAGCTGAGCCTGATAAGAACGTCGCCAAAAAGGAACTTGTTGAAAAAAACAACACTGATGGAAAACCGCTATCATTGAAGAGCGCTCCCACTGTTTTGCTTATTTTTTGTCAACCCATCAATCTGTTGGGCTAGCATACTTGCCAATCGTCTACAAATTTGGCGAACTTCGGCTTCTCGACAATGACCTTCTCTTTCTATGACATGCACAAGCTTTTGTAACAAATCAGTTTTTGGGTCTTGATATTGGTAGCATTTTGGAGGTCACAAACACTTTTGGCCATATTGTCTATAGAGTTTCTGCTATCCCACCCAGTTGTTGAATGGGCAGCAGTGAACTGCTCTTGGAGGCTAATCATGTGCTGACATATTGATATGCTTGTCTCCAAAAAAGCCATTACTCCGCAGTCAGTACTCGTAAGCTTCTTCAGCATCAAATCTCTTTGTGTGGAAAAAATAATTAGCTTCTGCTTCTCCTCTTTGACTACTCTTTTGATCCTAATCAGCAGCGCATGCACCTGCATGATTTACTATTTGACTTCAACTGCAATGTTGTTGCATCTCCTTGGAGCTACAAATTAACCAACTCCCGTAGACACCCTATTCTGCGTTGAATTGGTCATGAGAGATGTTTTTGTTTGTCTGCAGATCTTTCCGAAATGCTTGTCTCATTAAATTTTCAGATAGGCTATCAACAGAGTTGGACGAGGAGTGCGACTGAAGCCAATGGCTCATCAAACCATGACTTGCACTAGTGGCAATATTCCCCAATGCCTTTCCCTCGACATTGAGCTATCTGCCACTAATCCCCTCACACACTTTACTAAAAGCGCAAACAGCTAGCATTAAAGCCACAAGCTTAATTACTTGAGGATAACCAACGCCAATTACCATCATAAGCTTTGGTGTGATCAATCTTGCTAAGCTTTTTTGCCCTCGTCTTCACTTTGACGTTTACAAGTAACAAGTTCTCTATTGCTTCTAAGGAACCTACGAATTGCTTCTTAGCGCAATTGAGCAAAGCAGCAACAGAGAACTTTGAATTGCTTCTAGAGAGCCAGTGATGCCTGTGGAGAACTTCGAACTTCTTTTGAGCGTAATTGAGCAAAGCAGCAAGGGAGAGCGTTTTTTAGTTGGTAGCGTAGAGCTTTTCATGGCAGCACAGAGAAAAGTAGCATAGAGCTTTTCATGGTAGTGCAACATTCTTTTAAATTTTTATTTAAAATAAATGTAATGCCACGTGGTGGCTTCTATGTTCAGATATTGCAAAGAGGGCCTTGGGCTCACCAAGTAAAGAAACTAGTACGAAAACTATCAAATGAGTCAATTTACCTTTACTATGTCATATGTAGGTTTGGCAAGTTTTTGGAGAAAAGTTCTTTTCGAGCATTACTCTCTATGTTACACCCGTCAAGTCATTGGACAACCGCACCTCTCTCTCTCTCTCTCTCTCTCTCTCTCTCTCTCTCTCTCTCTCTCTCTCTCTCTCTCTCTCTCTCTCTCTCTCTCTACTTGCAATGCTAAATAGAAGACAATAGTTTTAACTATTACAAAAGCAATATCATGAGGTTTACAAAAGCTAATCGGCATCCAAAAAAATGTTGCTATAAGTAGTAGATTTAAGATCGCAATTCCTATTCAGCACAACAAAAAGATACAATATGTGCCACTAATTGCATAACTGGCACTATATTTTGACTCATCAATCCGCACTTCCTTCTCCTCAGCTACCTCACTGCCAACTACTCCATGATGAAGACCCCACCCTTCTTTTCCATTTCTTGGTATCCTTCCATCTCTATATGCTCTTTTCGTGTTTGCCCTCCCTTGTTGCACCCTTCCCCAAGGTGCTTAATCTCTTGCCTTCGGTGCCTCAGGGAATGATCATCTCTCTAGTACAGGCGCTCTCGTCAAGCTTCTGGGAGACACGCTTGTCTTCAGCAGTAAGGTTTTTGTAAAAAAAACAAGGTGAGAGTCACAATGGCCTGCAGAAGGTAAGGGGTGGAGAAGATTTATTGGAAGTAGGTCTTAATCAGTGCTGCAATTGAATTGTTTTAATATAAAATTGAAATTGTCTACATACAAATTAATTTCTTTTAAGAGGTCCTCAAATATAAAATATTCTTTTAAAGTTGAGATATAAGGATATCTCACATCATGGTATCAAACTTCTATAAATGCACTCCCTAATGTCTTTTTCTTTAAGGACTTTTTTAGCAAGCCGATAATATCTTTTTTATAGCAGTTTGAGCACTCCCGCCCAATCAAATACAAAGGTGCACCTTTGGGAATCACTCATCCACAATCGAACCCATAACCTGAGTCATAGAGATCGAATGCTCAACCAACTAAGCTAGCTCTTGTCGATAATTGATAACATATAATGCCTTCATAAGAAAAGATAGGTTTAATAAACATAAGAAATAAGAAACAATTTCATGAAATGTCATTTTAGGAGGTACTTAAATGAAAATATTCCTTCACAAATCAAAATATTGCAATATTTCACATCATGGGATCAAACTTCCATGAATGCACTTCTTTTTTAAGCAGTCCAAGTAAACAAAGACAAAAAGAAAAAAATAAAAGTTGAGAGCTTTAAATGAAGCAACAAATTGAAAAATGGAAAGACCCATTTATAATTTAAAAGAAAAATATAATCTTTAAAATACTTTCTTTTTCAACCCAAGAGGACACATGTCCACCATCGGCAACCTCTACATCTTGGCTCAAAAATTGCACCGTTTCTCCACCACCCCCCTATGGTCTTCTTCAGGCCAAAAACAAAAAACAAAATGGTGAACCATACACATAGTACTCTTGCCCACACCTGCAATGCCATAGACACCGATTATCCTTGCATTTTACACAAATGGGACTTGCCAAAGCCAATATCAAAAAAGCGTGTCATGATTTCCTGCAAATCACATGAATTTATCATGTCACAAAAGCTTCCAGTCATTCTATTTTCACTAAAGAGATGTTACATATAGATAAAGTATCTAAAAAAAGGCTCAAATTCACCTCTGAAGACTCATGGTAGTCATCCACAACAAAATATCATTATTACCTCCATCATGCATTATTTCACTAGGTACTCTGCATCCTCACTAATGTCATCATTAACCAACAATTTTGAGAGCAAATCATGGTAACAATGTACGCTCTCTCTCTCTCTCTCTCTCTCTCTCTCTCTCTCTCTCTCTCTCTCTCTCTCTCTCTCTCTCTCTCTCTCTCTCTCTCTCTCTCTCTCTCTCTCTCTCTCTCTCTCACACACACACACACACACACACACACACACACACACGTGGCTGAGCTTGCATTTTACTATTCGAGGTCAAGCTTATGCTTTGAAACTGAAGGGGCCCGGAAGAAGGACATTGAGTGGTACTGTGCAATGGGAATTGAAGGGACACTGAAGAAGATCGGGTAGTACCTGCAATTGTTGCAATGCAACGCACCAGCAGTAGTGACAACCGCCAGAACCGGGAGCTCTAGCACGGCCTTCAAAGCACAAAAGGAAAGTACCAGGTGCTACACTCACCAGCATTTTGGTACTTGAGTGGAGCTTGTGCAACATGGAGGAGTTGTACATAGGGCCTGCAGGTGCTAGAAACTTATTGCAGCTGGTCGTCCACTCGCATTACTGCATGACTACGTATGGGGACATTAATCCACATCATCCAACCACGTGTCATCCTAATTGTCACAACGGCCCGCATTCCAATGAATGTCGCACGGCTTGTAACTGCCTCATCCTTTTGTATATAATTGCACCTTCTCGGATCAATATAACACACTTCTTGCCATCGCCTTCTTGGCTCTCTCTGCGTATCTCTCTCCCTCTCTCTCTCATTCTCTCTTTCAGTGAGTTCCTTTCTCTCACATGGTATCATCGCAGCCAAGGCCTGATCCTCTCACACCTATGAGGCGCCCCACCATGCAGTCACCTGCGCCTCTCCAACTCTGGGCGCAGAACCTCTTGGTGGTTCTTATGGCTGCCATACGGTGAGCTCTCCGTGCCTTACTTGAGAACCTTGCTGCTGAGAATGGTGATAGTGATGCCACCATTGTTGCAGCAATTCTCGGGAACCCGGCTTCAGCAAACCAAACATTGGTTCAAGCCTCCCATCCTACTGCAGCTGGTCCTTCCAATGCTCCAGCCGGAGGTGCCGCCGCACCTCGGTACGTAACCCCTGCAGCCCAACCTGCTGCTACCAACGCTGTTGCAGTCAACAAGAATCCCACGCCTGCTGTAGACGACGAGCCTTCTGCAGAAGATGACGCTTCTGCTAATGCAGTTGCTACCGCACCACCTGCAGACACCGCATCCCTGTCTGATGTCGACGATGCTGCTACCACCCCTTTAGACGAACCTGCTGTGGCCGAGATTTCTTGCACACCTGAAAACAAAGGTGTTGCAGCCCAAGGCTGCCTTGCTGCCGCTGGCCCTACCCATCTTGCAGATGCCTTAGCCAACCCTGTTGCTAAAGCTCCTGTGCCAACCTCCCATCCCCTTGCTGTACTGGATGAAAATGTTCCTTCAGTGGATACCCTTGGTGCTGCGGTTCATGCCTTGGTCCAAGCCAATGGCCACTCAGTCAGGCACCCTACAGATGCTCCACACCTAGCAAACCAAGATTTTGAAGCACCTTACCCATTGCCCCTCAGTGCAGCGAAGTCTGCAACCTTTGTCGCCTCTGGAGACCCGAGGCTCAGATCTCACTTTGAAGCTCTAGCTGCCGTGCTTCCAACTCGAAGAGCTGGGCCAACTGAATCCATCTTTGAAGCATACACAAATACCTCTTCCGCTTCGTATCCAATACCCTCTTTAGCTGCCCTCCCCACAGTCAACACCAAGGTGGCGGGCCATTCCCTTGGGGAACCTCGCATGCTCAAAGAGAGCCCCACGCTTGTCACATAACCCTGGTTCTAGCCAAAAAATCCAGATGCCCTCTTAAAGATAGCAATTTAGTATGCACCTACTGCATGGGATGCTCTCACAAATGCAGTTCGACACCTTGGTGCAAAAGTATGCTCCATTCTCGCCAGATAGATGATGAAGAAGATGCCACGAAAGCTACCCTCGCCTTGAAATCGAAGTACAAAACAACTACTATGTTTTATGATGTTGCCTCACATGTCCGTGCCAAACCCTCTTTTGGTACACATGCAGTAGACGGATCTTCTTATATCCCTCCTTTGCTACCCGACCTAGGAGCCAACACAGGCCACCGCTCACCCTCTTCTATACTCCACTTGGCACCCTTGTCCCACTTGAGCAGGTCATTTCCCAATTCTATTTTCTAACCACTTTGGATTTTCTTGATGCTTATGTTGCTGTGTCTCTTTCTCTTGAGCACCCCTTCCACTCTTTGCCTACTGAGCATCCACTTGCTCGTTCCATATCCGGTGCTCATTGGTTTCCCAGCACACATGCAATGCAACAGTTCAACCATACTTTTCACCTCATGCAACATCCAGGAACGTCTACCATCCAATACCCTATGCACCTCTTGAGCTATCTTCATCAATCCCAACCATTTCAGCTCTCCACTGATGATGTTGCTCCCTATCCATCTCCCTTCCCATTGGCTTCTCCGCTTGAGCCTTTGCCAATTGAGCCTTCCACCCATCACAATATTCAGGTCTGCAATACCGCCTTGAATCCCGCACCTAACCCAAAATCCTTCACTTTTGAACCCTTTGACCCTGGAGGATGCGCAGTTCTTGATGTATTCCTTTGTGCGCTCCATGCCGCACTGTCGAAGCAAGGGACTTGCCTAACACTGTGTGCGAGCCACAGACGGCTCCAAGCACACAACTAGCTTAACTAGTAAGCTCAAAGAAAGCGATGGTGTGTCACTCACCGCTCTATGCTTGCTTCGTGGAGGATTCCTTGCCGCGAAGAAGAAGGAGCCGCCGCTTCGCCACGCTCAACCGCTTCGCCGCCGCCGTGCCGTCGTCGCAATGCTCGATCTCACTCTCTCTCTCTCTCTCTCTCTCTCTCTCTCTCTCTCTCTCTCTCTCTCTCTCTCTCTCACACACACACACACACACACACACACACACACACACACACACACACACAAGGACGTGAAGAAGAAGAAGATGGAGATGGAGATGGAGCAAGAGCACTCTTCTATTGCACAAATGAGAGAATAAGTGAATTTTAGGTTTAGTTGGCTTTTATATGAGCTCACCCCATTCACACTTGGGCGCCCATGCTTAGCCAACTATTCCCTTGAATGTCCCAGTTAAAGTGCATCTCTCATCGGCGATGTAGATTCCGTCCTCGGAAGCTATTGAGTTGAAGCTCGTTCATCGAGGTGGAAGAGCATTTGAGATGAATGTCCTTAGCCTTCTTTAGTCACTGCGAAATCAAACAACATTGGCACAGTAATTGCATTCTCATAAGTGATTAAAAAGCATATGCAGTTTTAGATAGACAAATTGATTGGTAAAAGAATTTCAAACAATTTGTTAGCAATGAACATTAAATTGCAATGTAATCAAATGCATAAACAGATGTAAAGGTAAAAAATTAAACAAGTCTGGGGTCGCTAATTTGACGGTCGAAAGGCATTAGAGATCGAATATTAATACCATGGGTAAGCTTCTTAATTTTCTGTGGTCAATTAAGTTTTTTAATCGTGAGAGCCAAGTATTCATGTTCGAGGGCTGACTAGAGGCTATATCTAGAAGACCTTGTAGTTAAGCTACCATAAAAGGAATTTCTCATGAAATCATTGCCTGACTGATTACTTTTTCTTTGACCCCCCAAATTCTTTTCACAGTGATTCAATTTTGATGTGTGTGCTTATTTTGTATGCCTTGGGTTTTTTGCTTTTCAAGAAAAAGCGCCCATACTGGGAACTTCTAGGGCTCTAGTACCATAGGCGATACATGTGAGTGAAGTACCCAATCAAGCTGAGATTTCTCTTCCAGCTTAAGATTTTACAATGTGGCACTTTGATTTTTTGTTTGTTCATTTTCATCATTTTAATTTTGTAACTTTGGGGGGTCATATAACACTGATACACCTCCCCAAGCTCATCACACTAGTAAACTCCCTTTATAATACTTAAGCTAAAGGTCAATAGGGTCAAGCCCACTAGAAATCCCTAGTACATTTCACACAATGCTGCCTAAATCAGATTAAGAAACTAAGTAACCATTAATTATTAGGAAGGCATTCCCCATGGTATTAAGAGAAGATCTCTAACACCTAACTTGGTCAAACTAGCTTAGTCGGACTGCTTGATTTTTAAACCTAGACAAGTGATTATGACAAAAAATTACATTGAATTAAATGTTTGATACTAAGCAAATGCGGTGAATATTAGGCTACCAATCACAATTAAAGCAGACAATCATAGATGCAAAAAAGATAAGGGGCAATGCTAATGGACAAGAAACACTTGTTTGTGTCGATGGTCGCGCTTGATTTGAAGAGTGAGTCGAGATAAAGATTCCATGAAGGTCCAAATCCTATCAATAGCAACACGCTCCTGTACACACTAGGAAACAAAAGGAATACCTCCAGAGGCACATTAGTGGGAAAAGGTACCAACACTTATTGAACACAACAAAAAACATAAGGAACCCTGACCTAATTATTTGCACTCCCCCTAGAGAGTCAAGGGAATAGGATATTATAGAGGTTGGGGGGAAACCCTAAGGCTAAACCCCTATCCTCGTCGTCGAGATAAACAAAGTCATCATCCATGAGACCATATGTGCCATCTGTGTAGTCCTGTAAATTTTCTTCTTCATCATAAGTGCCCATGTTTACTAAGAAGGTCACTAGACGCCTATAGTCATCTTGGTCAAAAGGGTAGGCTTGTGCAATGGGAGAAACGCTCTCTACTAAGTATGGATCAGACGTGGTCAAGAGACATACCAGCCATTCTAACTCCTCAAAATTCCTCTCACATGCTAGCGTACCTATCAAATCCCATTCACATGCAAGCACTGGAAAGACCATGTGAAATATTTGTGAAAAGTAATGAGGGTACCTCTCACCCAAGGCAGGAGTGGATGACTCTAGTGTACTAGCCATATCTGTACACGCAAATAGATGATGGTTAGAGTGCAAATATTACAAGGGTCGTGTTCTTGTGCATAATTTGTTTTTATGATTTTGTGTTATGGCTCTTGCTCTTTTACTTTTTTTATCTTGTTTTTGTGAGTATAAGGCTTTATATATACATTCCCTAAGATTGGAGATTAAGGGGTCAGGGGGAAAGGTTGAGAGGAAAGTGAGTGAGTGATGATTGTCAGCAAACACTCCCCCCTTCCTTGGGTAGATCATACCATTTGAAATGAGCTCATCACCCTTTGAAACCAACTGTTCCAGTTGATAATAGGTGAGGATTTTTGCCAGTAGTTTTCTATTACCCTAGGTGCCTCGTCAAGTTGCAAGGGTGGTAAGGTACTCTCCCAGGATCGAACTTGAAGTGGTTCATCAAGTGATTCTTGAACACTGGGAGGTGTGGATTCTTTTGTAGCTTCATGGAGGTCCACTACTATAGATGGAGGCTGTGTAGAAGCTTTTACCTCTATGGATGAATTACATGAGGAGCTAGAAGCTTCATGGAACTCCCCCCTTCTTGAGCTAGGTGGAATAAATTGGTTTTTCCTTGGAGTCCAAACTAGCTCTGAACTAGGTGTGTAGCATTCTGTGATCTTTCCCTTCCCATGGTTTGCCATTGGCTTTAGCGTTACACTGTTTGACTCATATGGGTTTGTTGTCTATAGGGAAGGACACATTTTACGTTTAGGTACCCAAATTTGCTCATTTCCATCATAGTAGCCTTGGGCTTCTAATAGTTGTTTTGGAATCCATCGTGATTTGGTCTTGACTCTCCTAGGGCGCGCTCTTGGTTTTCCGGGGAAATTTTTTCTTGGAATGGATGGGAGGGTTGAGGTAGTTGGAAGTAAGGCCTTGGGGACCCATTGATATGTACTCTTAGGTCGTGCAGGTTGAGTACTTGCAATATTACTGCTTGCTGCAACTACAAGTGTTGAAGTGTTAGGTTCATGGGTAGCCGGCAAAGACGAGTTAACCACCTTGGCTTGTGAATGTTGGCTATCCTTCAACTTTGCTAGAGTTTGCAACATAGGTGACTTTACTTGAATGATAGGGGTAGGAGTCGGTGGTCGCGTCGTAACACTACCAGTATCCCAATCAATAGTGCATTTGGTTGCCAACATCCACGTGCGTCCCAGGTTTACGTTGCCTTCCATAGCTCCCGCGGGCATGACTAGAAACCTCTGCACTATGCTTCTATTGTCATAGACAACAGAGTCTGAAGGACTCCAAGAATAGCAGTTTTCTTTTTATTAATGCCCTTGACTTGCATCGTACTCGGGGATAGGGTCGGTTTCCCTAATTGACACCAAGCTCCATAGGACAACAAATTGTGTTTAGCTCCCGTATCTAATAAGGCATTGTATAGTACTTTCCCATAGGGGCTATTTAGCTCAATTGGATATCGTAGGGGTGGCTCAGATTCTAATGAGTTGTCATCTGTGTCCTCGAAAAATGCTTGCTTGATTCCCAGATTAGCCTCTCGTTGGCGTCTAAGACGTTGTTGTCGTTCTCGAGCCTCAACTCTTGCTTGGATTTTTCTAAGCTCTCCTTGTTCCTTGGCAGCCTTCTTTTGATGGATGGCTTGCAACTCTTCCTGGCTTAGAGGATCATAATATCTTTTGAATTTACTCCCATTAAGGAATCCAATGGTTTCAACTCCATCTAGAGTCTCCACACGAATGGTACCTTGCGGGGTAATTTCACACACTCGATATGGTCCCTTACCAGCGTATTTCAATTTCTTCTTTTCATTACGTACCCCGTACATAATAACTTTATCACCAACCTTGATGTCTTTATCCTTTAAATGGCTATCAAAACACTTCTTTCTCCTATCCTTCTCCACTAGAGCATTTCGCACAGCTAATTGCCTCTCTTCATCTAGCCTTTCCAGGATATATAATCGCTCAACTAAGGGGTTACCATCCCAACCTTCTTGAGAAGCTACTCGAAGACTAGGAATGACAAACTCCCATGGCATAACTGCTTCTTGGCCATACACCATCTTAAACGGTGTGCAATTAATAGTAACTTTATACGCACTACGATAAGCCCATAAAGCTGATGTAAGCTTTAGGTCCCAATCAGTGCGATGAGCCTCAACTGTCTTTGTCAAAATGCAGATGAGAGTTTTGTTGGTACTCTCAGCTTGGCCATTTGCTTGGGGATAATAGGGTGTAGACTTGTGGTGAGATATCATGAAGTTTGATGTGAGTTCTTTTATTACTTCATTTATAAAATGAGTTCCATTGTCACTCACAAGTTCAAAGGGGCATCCAAAACGTGTGATAATGTTCTCAAAGAGGAACTTAGCTGTTGGTTTTGCATCCACCTTTTGTGTTTCTTTTGCTTCAGTCCATTTGGTTACATAGTCGGTAGCCACAATGATATATCGTGATTGCGTGTTACGTGCAGCCGGACTAATCGGTCCTACAAAGTCTAAGCCCCACTTTTCAAATGGTTGGGTTACCTTGATGGGATGTAGAGGCATCCTATCCCTTCTTTGTGGCTGAATGGAGTGAAAAGATTGTTAACTTCTTAGTTAATGGTTTTCCACCCAAAGAGCTGCGAAAAGATATAGCTCGAAAATTAATCAAGGAATGCAAACCCTATTGCTTACTGGCGGGAACTCTCTATAAGAGAGGAACAAAGGAGTATCAGGCAATTCATCATCAACCCCTGTAGGAGCTTCGCCATTAGGGATACGAGATAAATGATCCGCCATGACATGTTTTCTCCCAGGCCTCACAACAATGGTGAAGTCAAACTCAAGAAGAATTAACAACCATCGTGTAATTCGACCTGTGGAACACGGCTTGTTTACCAAATATAGCAATGCTTGATGATCAACATGAAACACAAACTTGGTAGCAAGAAGGTAATAGCGAAATTTCTTTACTGCGTAAATCATAGCTAGACCTTCGTGCTCTGTATTAGTTTAGTTCATCTCGGCATCATTTAATTGGCGACTTTCAAAGCTAATAGGGTAGTCCAATTTATGTTCTCCTGGTTGAGTTAGAACACACCCAATAGCAAAGTTTGATGCATCAATATGCACATGAAAAGGTACATTCCCAATCAGGTGTTCGCAGGATTGGAGCACTTGTTAGGGCCTTCTTTAATAACTCATAATATTGATGACATTCTTCCGTCCAGTGAAACTCGATAAGAAGCTTGTACAATGGACGCGCTATCTCGGCAAAGTTTAAAATAAACCTTCGATAATAACCAACATGGCCCATAAATCTTTGAACTCCTTTATAGTTCGTAGGTGGTGGCAAATCGTCAATGGCTTTAATCTTACTCTCATCTGTGGATATCCCGTTCTTGGACACTATATGCCCTAGAATGACTCCATGCTTAACCCAAAATTGGCATTTGAAAGGGTTCAATGAGATGCGATAAAATCTGCACCTTTCAAATATTTGTCGTAGATATAACAAATGCTTCTCCCAAGAAGAATAAACACAAAGGTCGTCTAGGAAAGCTTCACAAAACTCCTTTAGAAATTCTTTAAACGCAGTGTTTATTAATCGTTGGAATGTATCCGGGGCATTTGTTAAGCCAAAAGCCATAACACGAAATGCAAACACTCCAAACTCTGTGATAAAAGCAGTTTTAGCTTGGTCCTCTACTGCAATGGTGATTTGATTGTAACCAGAGTACCCATCTAAAAAGCTATAAGCTTCCTTGCCCGCAACTCTTTCAAGCACATGTTCTGAATATGGCAAGGGATAATGATCTCTCCTAGTAGCTGCATTAACTTTCTTGAGGTCCACGCACACTCTTAGTTTCCCATTCTTTTTTGGCACAATGACTATTGGAGAAACCCATTCTGAGTGCTCAATAGGGTATATGAATCCACATTGGATAAGTTTTTCAATCTCCTCTTGTACAATTTTGGCGTACTTAGGATTCATTGGATAGGGTCGTTGCTGGACGGGTTTAGCAGTGTTGATCATGGAAATTGTATGTTGCACCACAGAAGGCGGAACTCCCTTCATGTCATGATATGTCCAAGCAAAGATATCCTTGTATTCCTTGAGGAGCTCCTTAAGTACAGCCTCTTCAGTTTTGGTAAGGTCTTGAGCAATAAAGACTAGTTTAGACTCCTCACATGGTTCTGCTAATTCTATCTCTTTAACTACCGTTGGACCATCATAGACTCCACTGATTCCATTGGTAGGTATTCGTTGGGCTTTGGCATACACAACCTTTCGTTCCCCCGTGGTATAAGATTTAAAATGTTCAGGAGCCGTATGTAAGTCAGCAGGCTCTTGTCCTGACAGAGACCTTTCTTTTAGTTCTGCCTCCTTTTGTTGTTGTGCTAACTCTCGGTTTTGACGTCTTCTTATAGTTCGACTCAATTTCGGCTCTGTAACCTTCAATTGAGCGAGGTCAATGGGTCGCGGGCTGCACCACATGACACTCTGGAGATGTTCACCCCAATTGTCTACTAGCTTTCGATGAGCATCACATGCCCCTAGATAGCTAAGCCATTCTGCAGTAGATCTTTTCTTGTTTATCCTAGCTCTCACATTTTCTCGATATCGTCATCTCTTATATGACCTTTGTTTCTTGTTAAGGTTTTGATTTTGGTAAATGTTTGAACTCGACTCGCCTGATAGGTCTTCGCTTGTATCTTCTTCACTCTCATATAAATTACCATAGATGGTCGTACTAGGCCTTGAGTGTTCAGTTTCTATACTTGGTTCACTCGATGTTTCCTTAGGTTTTGAATCCATTTCTCCCTGAGATTCCGTTTCTGATGTGTATTGGCCTGAAGCCTTTGAGGAATCATCGGTTTCACTCTCAGATAGGTGTGCCTCTTTCTTATCATCGGATGTTACATGCACTACACCTAACATGTTTACTGGTGCAATGTGTGGTATCTCTTCCCCATCTGGTGTTACCCAGGTTGTTCCTCTAACTCGCCATGTATCTATAGTTTCCGCTAGGTGTACCCAATCGACATTGTCTGAATCAGCCATTCCGGGTAGGATATCCATATAAGGAGAGTTCTCCCCAATATCCGTGTCTTCGTTACACGTGTAACAATATTGTAATGGAGCTGAGTGAATTGTTGTGTCTGATCGATTATCAATGATGAATTTATTTCCTAGAGGATGTGTTCGACCACTTAAAAGATCAACTTGAATGACAGAGTCTTGGAACTGTAAGTAGACGTGGTTTTTGGACCAGTCATGCACCATTTTTGCTTCCCTCATGAATGGACGCCCTAAGATCATCTCAAATGACATAGGATGCTTGGAAAAATCCATAACAATGAAAGTCTGCCTTACCTTGTGTCCCAAGACCTTGATTCTGAGATCCTTTAGCATTCCAATAGGCGTAACAATAGATCCATTAGCCATTTTTACCACTATGCTTGTGGCTTCAAGGTGAGGTCGCCCCATAGACTCCCAAAAACTCTTTGTCACCATGCTGACTCCCGTACCACTGTCAAGGACCCCCTTTACAGTTAATCCTTTAGTAGTGATTGGTAGAGTAGCATTAGATTCATCACCTTCAAAGTATTGCCCCAACTTGTTAACAGGTACTTCAATTACAGATTCATGTCCCGCTAGGTCAGATGGTGGTGCTAAATGTTCCTCATCATTCATTACCGAGTCAGGTTTGTTCATATGTGCAAACTGTGGTAATCCGGCCTGTAATTCTCCATTGAGGAAGGCTCGAAGAGCTGAGACTAGCTCGGGGTCTTTATATAGTTTGGACATGATGGTGGTTCTAACTTCTGAAGACATGAAATCCATCAATTTGGCAACATTTAATGGCATCTTGTGGGACGTAGGACCCTGACAAGAGAATGGTGAAGATGGAATCTCCACTTCCTCAAGGGGGTCGGACATTCCCTCACCAAACATTCTCTCTAGTAGGAAAGGTGTGTGTCCACTTTCAGATGTCCTACCCTCACTCTCTTCCCGAATGATACTGGGTATAGCTAATGGCATGTAGTTCTTGTGAGGTTGAACTTGTGTGGGAAACACTGTGTCCGACATCTGGATATGTTTGGGTTCAGGTTCTAATGTTCGTTGAGTTTCTTCCACCAAACCCCTCAGTTGTTGGACTCGTTCAATTTCCACTGTTGGGTTTGGATAGGTTCCAATCTTTCTCTTGCAATCCTCATTTTTTGTCTCTCGTGGCTTATCTTGGGGGTTCTCAATTGGGTGGTTTAACTTTGAATACTCTTTTGGTGTTCGTCGTAATTCCCTCTCGTGATCCTCCTCACTGGCTTTTTCCTTTGTAGTAACAGTTTTGGTCTCCGTGGTCTCTATCAAATCTGAGTCATCCTCAGGGTCATTCATATACACGGGATCCTCTCCTGTCCCTATGTTAGTCTTTGAACTAGGTTTTGAGCTAGAAGCATTAAGGGATTTCTTTCTTCGTGTTTTCTTCTTTCTCGCTCGGCCAATGGATGCAGCATCTCTCTCTTCGAGGATGTAATTTTGCTTTTGGAGCATCGACCGTGTGAGTGCATTCACTGGTGCTATGTTTATAGTTGGTGGTGTCCCATCAACAATCTCTATTATGTTCAATGGTGTGATTTTCGGTGCGTTTGGATTGTAAGGACACTGTGCGATCAAATGATCTATGCCACAACGATTACAAGTGAGTATTGGCATTGCCAATGCACTCCCTTGACTTTTTTGCATTAGTGCAGCATTCTTTTGCATTCTAATGGGGCACTCAGCTACTCGATGTGGTCCACCACATTCGTAGCACTGAAGAGGTGGTCTCCTGGCAAAACTATTAATGTTTTGGCCTCTTACTGCTAGCGCAGTAGCTTGATATACCGGTTTGATTTGTCCCCAATGGTCTTCCATATAGTACATGGGACACTCCTCAAGCATGTCGACTCCATAGGTGATACTAGAGTCTATGTCCTCTTCGCAATCTACATAAGTACTAGATGACTCGCAACCTATTTGGTTCATAGGTGTAACTCTTGGATGAGGGGGTTGCGGTCCTAGCACTGGAGGTGGCAACGGTGTGGTTTGGACCACATTTTGGGTTCTAGGGACCATGTGCTATAATGGCAATTGTTGCTCCATGGGTGGGGTAGGCATCAATGCAGGAACTCGAGGTGAGTCTGCCCAAGCTATAGGCGGTCTATTTTCCATGATGCGTTTAAGCATTAGGCAATCCTTTGCTTGATGGCCATACCTACCACACGCGTTACAAGTCCCGTTAAACTTTACTCTGAAAGTAGGGCATTCACTCGTAGTATGTGGGCCCAAGCAAATTGAGCACCATTGTTGCTCCCTTCTTGGATACATATGAGTGTTTTGTGGAGCACGATTACCCCTAAGGCTTTCTTGGATGGCCTTGGTGAGATCTACCAAAGTCATCTCAGATATCGTTTGCTCTTTTACGATTGGCTTTATCTTCATTGGCTCATGCCCTGACGCTTGCGAGCTACTAGACTTCCGCTCGACAGACACTCTTTCTCCTGCAATCATTAAATTATCCTCCAATTGGATTGCATTCATGGTGACTGCTTCCCAAGTAGTGATACCTCTAATGACTAGGCCATTATATATACTTTCATGTTGTAGTCCCCTAATGAATCTATCGAGCAATTGGTTGTTGTTGAATCGCTCGTTTGGATTGCATCGAGAATTCAAATTCTTTAGGCGACTAATGAAGCCTCTCACGGATTCACCTTCTTCTCGTTGGGCTTTTTGGAGCTGAGAGGCTACACCCCAAAGTACTCCCTCTCCTATGTATTCTTTTAAGAACAGTCTCCTAAGAGTAGAGTAGATCGTTTTCTCTTCTACTCTTAAGGTTCTATACCAATCTCCAGCCTTTCCGCTTAGGGTCAAACTCAAAGCCTTACATTTATGTAGCTCATTGTGCTCTTCCAAGGAATCGCACACATGTTCAAAGACTTCCATATGCTTTCTAGCATCTCCATCTCCACTAAATTTCTGTGTGAGCTTAGCTACTTGAACTGCCTTGCTCCTAGGCTCTCTATCAGGTGCACTACGCATGTTTTCCGCAATAGAGCGACCGATAGTTTGAGCAAATGCTGCCAAATCTCCTATTTGAGCAAGTATAATGGGTGTATGTGCTCCTGGAACCACATGTGAGATGGGAGTTGGCATGTTATTATTAAATGGCATGGCTCCACTTGTATGAGAGCTTGGATAATGCCATTGTGAATTGTAAGCTCTTGGAATAATCGGAGGTGTAAGAGCTACATGAGGCTGAGGTACGACAGGTGCACACAATTGATACATACATGTAGGTATAGTTGGGGGCACTGTGCTACTAGGCATAGGCGCAGTGTTAACAAATGAACTCCATGGTGTACTTCTTGTCATGCTCACCACTGGGATATGCATGGTAGCCGTAGTGTCATTAAGAGAAAGATGAGCTAGATCTGGGAAGGTAAAGCTACCACTTGTGGGCTCAGATTGTACTGAGGCTCCTGGTGAAACAACATATGGAGGATCAATGGGGCTCACTGAGGGAGTCTCCATTTGTAATAGGGTTGGTTGGTTGGCCTTTCCCGTATCCAAGAATCTCATTAGGCCTGTTGAAGTCATGTTGATCCCTGTGTTCTGTCTTTCTAACTCGACAATCCTATGGAGGACATCACAGACTTTCTGTTGTTGCTCATCTATGCTAGTAGCACCCGATGTGGATTGTAGAACATCTAACCAACCCACATGATAGGTGTGTCCTGTGTACCGATCAGTTAAAGCTTCCGCTTGTAGGTCATACTTTCAATTTTCGTTTAGGAATATCCCATCTAGGCCTGGCGTGCTGGAGGTTTCCCTCAAGGTGGAAGCATTATTGCTCCCCATCGCTTGCCCCTCCATGATTGCTACCTTGAGAGCACTCGGTTGCTCAGCTGGCATGATTGTTGTCATAGGAGTCTTTGCTTTCAGGGCTCAACTTTGTTCTAGCCTTCGTAGGTTCTCAATTTCCCTCTCCCTTGTTGCTTGCATATAGCGTTCGATCTCTTGCACTTCGGCAAGACTCCTACCATCGGGTAGTAGAACCTCAGAGGGAGATAGTCCTAAAGTATCAGGAGGTGCAGTGGATGGAACATTCACATGCACACTCTCAAGAAGCATAGGGTCTATTTTAGGCATGAATGACGAATTTACTTCCCCACTCCCTTCATTTATTTCATTAACGGCATGTTCGGAGCGAGTAGCTCTACTAAGGGCCTCTTTTAAGCGGCTAAACACACTGGACCTGGGCCGTGGTCCCATGGCATGCATGTCTTGACTTGAACTATCAAGGTTTGGTGTAGGATACCCCTCCATGACTTCGTAGTCAGAGGAAGAATCACTAGACGCGATATGAGGATCTTGGTTCGTGCTACCTTGAGTCCCGGCCGAAGGTCCAGAACCTAGGGTGGAGGAATAATGGGTGCCCGCGTAAATGGAGGCACTACCAATATGCTCGTGCTCTAACACTCGTCCAGAGCGTAGGTACATGTGACCTCCACACTCTAAGCGCGTTGGTGAGTGCCCGTGAAGGCCGCTCACTTAGTTTTTTTTGTTTTTTTTTTTTAAGGTGTTTATAACCCAAGTTTTTCGTTATTCTTGGTTATTTTTTGTAACCAAGCCACAAATTATGGCGTGTAATAGCTCAAGACGATCATTTTGACTAAAGGAACATGCCGTGCTTTACAGCTCCCTATTCGGCTACGTGAAGCCCTTGAAATCCTAAAAATAGTCTTTATAGTCCTCGAAATCCTAAAAATAGTTTTTAAATATAAAAAGGTGTATAAACTATATTTTAAAACTGAGGACCTAGGTCTGGGTTTGAGCTTGGGCTTGGGGAATGATCCCCAGCTTGATCCTTCTTTTATTTTTTTTATTTTTTTTTTAAGATTTTTTTTTTTTAAAAGTCGCCGCGGCCGCGCATGCGCACGCACACACACTTAACCTACACCTAACTTATCTACTTACAGCTAATAGAGATACTGCCACACACACTCTAACACTGTTTACACAGTACTACAGTAGCTAACAGATCTACAAAACTAACCTTACAGAACTAACATTGAACCTTACAGAACTAACATTCCATAGCTAATACCTTAATTCTAACAATACATTACAAAAAAATGATAACTCCTTCTTTACAGAAAACAAAAAGACAGTACAGTGTAACAAAAATCTTTTCCACACAACCACACACCTTCCTTCTTCACAAATCCTTCAATTGAAATTGCATAACAAGAAAGCGTAAGGTGCTTAACCGAGCTTAGTGTTGGGCATTTCCCCGGCAACGGGGCCAAAAATGTGCGGTCCTTGCCGCAATGTCGAAGCAAGGGACTTGCCTAACACTGTGTGCGAGCCACAGACGGCTCCAAGCACACAACTAGCTTAACTAGTGAGGCGGTCCGGGGCGGGCAACAAGAAGAGCAACCTCTAGACACCCTTCAAGGCTCCCGTGCTGCTCAATGGGGCTGGGGCACAACACAACACAAACCAAAACAACAAACCCACAGCCAAATCCCAACTACACAAGGGGCACCACCTAGTTTAAGAGCGAACTAGGACGCAAAAGAGGAGAATCGTTAGAGCAACCCACAAAAAAGCAAGGAATTTACACTAACCCTAACACCAATGGAACACTCTCACACACTAAAACACGAGAGAGAGAGAGAGAGAGAGAGAGAGAGAGAGAGAGAGAGAGAGAGAGAGAGAGAGCGAGATGGTGTACAACTTAGCTTCAACTTTATATTTTGCACAAAAAGGAACTTAGAGCTTGCGGAATCAAGTGACAACATTTGGTTATAGCATCACTAGCACATTGTCTTAGGGTTATGGGAGCCCTCTCACCATCCACCCTCTTACAATGGTAGCCAAACAATAGCCAATGAATCACAAGCAACAAAACAACAACCTTCAATGAAACAAGTCACCTTATGAAGCTGAATGAGTTTGCCAAGCCAAATTGGAGGAGACGCGTGAGCCTTTGGAAATGAATTGCACCCAAAACTACCAATTCATTGATGTTGGGGTAGATACAACAATGGTAGGAAGAATATCTTCTACTCGCACTCACTCAAACTAGCTCAAGCTTTTCTATGCACCAAGGTGATGGTGTATAGAAAGCTTACTCTCTCTTTACAACCAAGATAGAACTGGCGTGTGGTACGCTCAATCTAATGTGCAATGGTATAGTGATGTCTTTTACAAGGAGGAATGGGTTCTATTTATAGGTTTTAGAAGCCTTGATTAGGATTAAGCCTAATCAATTTTATTAGGAAAGATCAAGGATTATGAATTTTTATGAATTTCAAATGAGAATGGGGTCTCTCTTTTCTCTTGAGTCACATGGATGTGGGCTCAAGTAAGAGAATTATTGATGTGGTGAAAGGAGAGAAACTTCCATGGGAGTGATTGAATTTGGTTTACTTGTGCGGTTGCCTACTCCATATGTTGATAGTGTGGGTGCATTTTTACAAGAGAAGTTAGTTGTTAGTGGTAATAATCACTAGAATTGTTAGTGATACATTTACAATGGGTAGGATGAGTTGATTTGATGAAGGAAGAGGGGTGAATTAAAAGAGAATCATTGAGATGGTGAAGCTTTGAAGAAGCTTGAACTCACCCTTGTGTAGATTGTGGAAAAAATGACCGCTGGTCTTCTTCTTCTTCTTCGCTTCTTTACGTCACCGCCACGGTTGACCACCATGTTGAAAAGAGGATTTGTTGATGAAAAATCCTCAATTTGCAGAAGTTATCATGGTTAAGATGCTGAATTTTAGATATTTTTAGGAGAGGTAAATGAAATTGTAACATAGAAGCAATAGAGAGAGACATGGAGAGGGTGTATGTATGTAGAGGTTCATAAAAGAACTATAGGGATGAGAGAGAAGGGTAATGGTGGAGAGGGTGGGAGAAGCCTCTTGTAGCACTCATATGCTGCTTCTCTTTTCCACTCAAGCTCCACTAACGTAAGAAGTCGATCCATCCATACCTCTTGATCATCTTGTGCTCCTTTGCCATGAAGTCGCATTGTTGGAATGTTGAGCTCGATAGGCTGCAAAGCCTCTTGACCATAGACCAAGTGAAATGGTGTGAACTCCGTGGCTTCCCTATATGTGGTTCGATATGCCCACAAGGCACCATCCAAGAAGTCATCCCATAATTTTGTCTTGTTTTGCACCATCTTTCTAATGATTCCTGCAATGACACCATTAGCCTTCTCCACCAAACCATTTGACTGTGGATAGTATGGTGTGCTATGACAATGTATAATGTGAAGCTCTTCACAAACTTCTGTGAGCAATCCTTTTCTAAACCCTGGACCATTATCAGAAACAATCTCCAAAGGTGTGCCAAATCTACAACAAATGTGAGTGTAGACGAATTTGCTCACTGTCTTCTCATTTACCTTTGCCACACTTTGTGCTTCCACCCACCTAGTCATATAGTCTACAGCCACTAGAATGTAGAGTTTACCATTTTTTGTCCTAGGCAGAGGACCCATAGCATCAATGCCCCACTTTTCAAAGGGTCCATTTGCAAGCACTATTTGCCTCGGGCCATGCACCAACCTTCTATTTCCATTTATCTGACAAGTGTGACAACTTTTACACCAATGTTGAACATCCACATGCAAACTTGGCCAAACATACCCCGAAAGCAAAATCTTCTTCACAGTTAATTCTTGGGCAAAATGACCACCACATGCCTCTTCATGCAAACCTTTTAGAATGGCTGGAATTTCCTTGATAGTTGGTACTCGTCTGCACACTTGATCCTTCCCTCTTTGATAGAGGGAGCCTTCTAGGAAGAGATATACGCTTGCCTTCTTCATGAGTCTCCTCTTCTGAGCTTTTGTGAAGTCTGGTGGAAACTCACCCTCCAAAATGTAGCCAATGATGGGAGCCAATGACTCCAATCCCTGGTACCTCGGTTGCTTCACAGCAGCCGCCACCATGATGACTTGCACTTCTTTCTTTACACATGCAACGGCTTGTTGTGCAAGTAAATCAGCATCTTCATTCTGTTTCCTAGGAATATGATATAGTTGCACTTCTTCAAATTGATTAAACAATCTACGAATGGCATGAACTTTTGTCCGTAAGCTCTCATTCTTGCATGCCCAAATGCCTAAAATCTGTTTAACAATGAGAAGTGCATCTCCCTTTACCATGAGGCGTTGTATCCCTTGGCCAATGCACATCTTCAAACCATGAAGTAGAGTGTCATATTCTGCTTCATTGTTGCTAGCTGAACTTGGTAGATTGAACTTCTCTTTCATGACCACCTCTCCACTTGGGTTGAGCAACACTAGCCCTCCCCCTGCTTTTCCTGTGGCTCGACGAAAAGCTCCATCAAAGAACAAAGTAAAAGCATTAGGAATACTTTTTGGTGGTGGCAATGGTAGGGTCTTTACTTCAGGCACCTTAATCTCCTTTTCGTGCACCCTATAAGTGAGAATCCCTGCCAATTGTGCACGCACACTATCTTCTACCTTGAAAGAGTATTGAAACTCTTGCAACTCCATAATCCACTTTGAGATCCTAGTACTAAGATTCATTTGAGATGACACCCAAGGGAACAAATTTTCTGCAGTGAGAATTACAAAAGGTTTTGGTAGCAGGTAGGATCTAAACTTTCTCACCGCAAACATGAGAGAAAGCATCATGAGTTCTGCTTCTGTGTAGTCTCTCTCCAAAGCATTCATGACCCTACTAGCAAAGTAGATGGGTCGCATCCTTGTACTGTGGGGATCTTGTTGTAGCAACACAGCACCAATTGTTTCTTTCCCAGCACTAGAGCTAACAAAGAATGTGTACTCCCAACAAGGAGGCATGAGTGTTGGTAGCTCTGACAAAATGACTTTAATGTTACAAAAGTACTCTTCAAGCTCATCAGACCATGCAAATTCTACTTGTTGTGTCAACTTTTGCAAAGGGTGAAGTAACTCCGAGGCTAAGTGAATGAAGCGTGACATATACTTCACCTTTTGAATGAATGAGATGACCTCCTTAAGACTCTTGGGTGATGGTAGCTCAATAAGAGCCTTTGCCTTCGAAGGATCCACTTCAATGCCTTTGTAAGAAACTTTATGACCAAGCAAGATTACTTCATCCTCACCTATATGGCACTTGTCGGGGTTGAGTTGACCTCCCATGTCGTAGAGCTTCTTTAAACCTTCTTCTACCCTTTGTAGATGCAATGATTTTGAGCTATAAATACAGAAATCATCAATGAACACCCTAATTGACTTTCCAAAGAATGCTTGAAACACCATATTCATGAAACGTTGGAATGTTGCAGGAGCATTTGTCAGACCAAATGGCATGACTCTAAAAGCATAACAACCCCAAGGAGTGATAAAGGTTGTTTTCAATTGATCCTCCAGTGCAATCCCTATTTGAAAGTAACCCGAGTAACCATCGCACACAGTGTACTTCTCATGACCAGCTACCTCATTTAGTATCTCATCCTGGAATGGGAGGGGAAAGTGATCTCTCTTTGTTGCCTCATTGAGGGGACGGTAATCCACACACACCCTCCACTTGCCGTTCTTCTTAGGAGTGACAACAACAGGAGAGACCCACTCTGAATTCTCCACTGGATAAATGAACCCTGCTGCTAGAAGCTTTCTTACCTCCTTGAGTAAAGCCTGCTCCTTGATGACTCCTAGCCTTCGTAGCTTCTGAGCCTTAGGTGTGGCCTCTGGCTTCAACTCAATTTTGTGTTGAACAGCATCTACTCCACGCACATCGGTGTAGTCTTTAGCAAAAAGCCTAGGAAACTTCCTTAGCACACATTTGAACTCCTCTCTTTCATCCTTTGTAAGTGTTGTTGATAGCATACCTTCCAGCATCCCTTCATCTTGATCACCTTCGTTCTCTTGAGGACCTACCTCCTCCACGCCTTGACAAGAGGTCTCTTGGTTGCTTGGCTTAAACCTTACCCCCATGACTTCGATGGAAGACTCCTCTTCAGTAATGCTGCCGCTACTTTCTTCTTCTGAAGTGCTATCGGTCCAACCTTCTTCCGTCTCACTTTGAGATGATTCTTCATGGAGCTCCTCTTGGCGTTGCTCCTTCATGTCAAAGACAACCTTCTTGTGATTGTCATTCCTGCAAATTAGCTTTCCACTCTCCCAATCCTGCAAAGCTCGCATTTTCATTAGCCATGGTCTTCCTAGGATAAATGGGTAACCATTTCCCTTGGTAGACATGACATAGAAATCCACTGCCTTCTTAATGCCAAAGGCCTCCACAAAAACATTTTTACAAATGCCTACGCACCTAGCCTTGCTATTGTTTGCCATCTTGACCCTAATTTCAGGTGTCTCATGGATGTGCATGCCTAGTTTTTGCATGAGTCCCTCTGTCATGATGCAAATTTGTGCACCCCCATCCACTAGACCTTTCCTAACCAATCTCCCTTTGATGTAACAGTCTAGCACCGCTGTAATGTCCTCATTCATTTCAGCTTGTGCAATTTTTACAACAGGCACACTCTCTTTTACCTTTCTCCTAGTGCTAACTGCCCTTGTTAAATCCCTCCTAACTTGTGGACATAATGCAAGAAATTGAGGCCATGAAATATCAGGACCCTTACCTCTCATGTCTTCCAACAAGTTGTACGGAGCCATACCATGTCCAAGAGGGAAGTCTTGGAGGTTGATACGACGTCGAGTCCTCTTGGTTTCTTTGGTTCCCTTTGCCTTCTTGCCTTGTCCATGGTCACTCTGTGATGTGACTCCTTCTTTCTCTTTACCTTTTCCTCGGCCACGCTTAATTCCATTGGCTTCCATGTCAACCTCATTTGAATTTGTCACCTCTACCACATGCACATTTGGATCTGGCAAAGGTGGAACTCCTTCTACCCCGTGTGGAGGTGGTCTTGGTCCATTTGGCCTTTGTAGAAGCCTTGGTTGTTGACCAGTTCCTTCACCTGCATTCATCACTGGGTAATTCAAGTTAGGCCTCCCTGGCTCCCCACGGGGCCAAGGACAATTATACATCCCATGTCCAGACTCTCCGCAATTCCAACATTGCAAGACTCTCCTAGGTCGTGGATCTCGCTCTTCAGACTTCTTTGCTTGTCCCTTTGGACCTACAGCTTGTGCAAGGTGAATTGACAGGCTGCTTAAAGATTCGTTTAACTTCTCAATTACTTCCGCCGTTACCTCAGGAAGCTCCCTCGATGTTGATGCTTGTGACTTACCTTTGGGTCTAAGACCTTCTATTGGAACCTCTCCCCTTAAGCACTTGAGTTTCCTATACTTCTCAGCAGCCCTAGTTTCAGCTGCATCAAAAGTAGCAGGTGCACCCGCCTCAACTTTTACCTTAAGGTCAAAAGAGTCCGGCTATGAACCTCTCCTTCTTTAAAAATTCTGCACCATCACCAGGGCTAGTAACATTTCGTATCCATAGAGCCCAAAGACGTAGAAACTCTTGCTTGTACAAGTAGTAGTCATCTAAGTCTTTTTGCTTATGAGAAACAATGTCTTGCCATAGTTTTGAGTGTTTTGGGGATCAAAGAAGTATTTCTTAAAACGATTCAAAACTTCTGTGTAATTCCCCTTAACTTCCTCAGGCAAAGAGTCAAACCAAGTACTAGCATCTTTCCTAAGGACCACCTCAAACATTTCTACACGTTCTTGATCGGTTACTATCCTCTTGATACGGCAAGACATCTTGAAATTTTCTAAAAATAATTCTGCATCCTCTCCAGGCTCTCCAAAGAAAAGAGGATATCCAGACATTTGGCGTTGGCTCTCCATTATTATGAAAGATTACAATACGAGTTACAATAAGGGATACAATAGAGATCTAGAACCACTCGCCTGCAAATGAAGAAGTGAGAAAATACCACTCTAGGTTTTCTTCTTCAGCTATCCAAGCTTCAATAAGGTCTCGATTTGTTTGATCAAAACAAAAGGGTAGACTATTGATGAGCTCTAAGAAGGGTTGAAATTCTTCAAAGCTAAGGCGATAAACAGAAATCTCTAGAACTTCCTTTTCTGGATCCAAAAGAGCAACCACGTCCCAAGTGATAAATTGCACTTGCTCTACAATTCCCAATGCACAAGCGGTTTGTATAAAAACTAGATCTTCATGCTCGTCGAAGGCCGTGAGAAAGTAGCAATTGACTAGGAGCTCCTTTCCTTCGAGTTCCACACAGTCGGAGTGAGGCAACCTTCTCACAATTTCATAAAGAACATCCTCATCAAGTCCAATCAAGTTTGCAAGATTTAAAGACTCCACTTGTGCTACAAAATTCCTGGACAAAAACTCCTTAGGATTATGGTTAAATCATTCAAAAGCATAAAGAGATTTACAATGTCTCTATGAACAAAGTGTCATAGAAAGTAGAGAAGGATGAGAATTTATACAAATTTGCAATCTTCTCTATGCTCTCTTTATTAAGACAAGCTCTGAATAGCTCCCTATCTCCTTTGTTGAAAGCGAAAGGAAGACTATTAATAAGATGCAAATGAGGGAAAAATTCACCAAATGTGAGTCTATGAAGCATGAACTCTGGCCGCAAGTTTCCTGAAGAGTCTTCCTCAATGGTGAAATGCACTCGCCAAACGCCAAATTTCACTCTATTTACCAATCTTAGGGCACACACTAGTTGGATGAATGCGCGGTCTTCCTTAGTGCCCAACAACAAGAGGAAAATGGAATCAACGCGTAGGACCTTCCGTCTTAACTTCACCACCCTCTTGTTATGAGGGAGACGCCTTACTACTTGCTCCTGCAACTCAATTGGTAATAGAGCTAGATCTCTAAGGATTGAACTTTCACTGCACACACATTCCCAGTTAGAACAAATGATCGTTTTTTTGTTTCTTGTAACAACTTGGACAAAGAAAAAACAAACATACACACTACTTTGCCGGGCTGCACTTCATTTTAAAATAAAATGAACACATGTACATCAAAAGAAGTGTGGTAGTTGATGAGAGGTAGAATGACAGGGTTTGGTGATGCAAGAATTTCTCCTGCTCTTTGGGCACCAAACATGAACACCATTCGTTGTTGAAAATGGATCTTTCTACTAATTGCAACGTTTATTCTAATGTGTGGAGTAAAATGAAAGGGAAAAACCTCTATTCCTGGGCCATTATCCATGGCCTATGCATGTCCTAATGCTTAAAACAAAACAAAAATATAGACGTCCAAACTAAGGTCGTACCTAATGAGAGGCAAAATAAAAGGATTTACTGAAGCGTTTATCTCGGCCAACCTAAGAGGACCTAAAATTCTACAAATGACACGTTGAAATTGCAACTTAGTACTAACAATTATGTGTACCTTTTGCCTTGCAATGGGAATGAAGGGATCATACAAATCTTCGTGATTCATGCAACTACTTGACTATGCTAAAGGTTGATTCTACACAAAAATACACAAGCCGTCCTCAGTGGGGGCACCAATTTGAGGCGGTCCGGGGCGGGCAACAAGAAGAGTGGCCTCTAGACACCCTTCAAGGCTCCCGTGCTGCTCAATGGGGCTGGGGCACAACACAACACAAACCAAAACAACAAACCCACCGCCAAATCCCAACTACACAAGGGGCACCACCTAGTTTAAGAGCGAACTAGGACGCAAAAGAGGAGAATCGTTAGAGCAACCCACAAACAAGCAAGGAATTACACTAACCCTAACACCAATGGAATACTCTCACACACTAAAACACGAGAGAGAGATAGAGAGAGAGAGAGATAGATAGAGAGAGAGAGAGAGATAGTGCTCGGGCTGCTTTGAAACGTATCGGCGATGATCAAGCAAACACAACTATATATTTAAGAAAGAGAGAGAAAGGGGGAGGGGGTGCTTGTTGCATTAATACCTTCTTACAAATCTATCATGACAAATCAAAGTGAGATTAGTACTTGTTCAACATAGCTTGCGTAAATTTCACCACAACACATCACTAGAAAAGCCACCCCAATCACTGTCTTAAGGCAAGGGGAGTCCTCTCCACCCTGTCGCCCTCTTACAGTATGTGGGATTTATGGCTAGATTGATGACAACACCAGAGACAAGCTATCAAGAACTTTAAAAAAAACCAAGACACTTACGCATCATTGTTGTCCATTACTTCACGTTGGAAGGGAGACAAAATATCCAAGATTAGTCCAAATCCACCCTCCTTGATTCAGCGAATGTTGGGCTTACACTAGTAGGAGAAATGATAGATTTCCTACTCTCAATTGAATGATCACTCTCTCTCTTACAATGGCATAGATTTCCCTTGCTAATCCCCTATTACAACACATGCACATGCATAAGACAATGAGCTTCCACTCAAGAGCTCCTTCTAGAGAGGTTGAGCTTGGCTTCTCAAGCTATAGCATAGTGCTCTTGCTTATGGCTTCCCCCCTTTTATGCTAGCTACACCCTCCTTTTATAGCAATTTTGAAGGCTAGGGTTACTCCTCTAACCATGGTTGGGTTAGATTTTCAGCAATTTATCTAATTTCTTTTGCTTGGAATTATCAAGAAGTTGGTGGGGAAAGAGAGAGGAGAGAAATGGAGGTGATAGGACTTTTCATAGTGGGTTAGTGTTAGTAGAGTTAGTATTAATTTACAAATGGAATTGGATATTTACAATGGGAGTATCCATGTAGGATACAAATAAGGAAGAAAAACTCTTAAGAGGTAAGAAAAGGTGGATTTCTTACAAGGTTGATGCTCCAAGTGTCTTGAGTAGGGCCAATTTTGACGCTTGTTGACGGTCCACTAGCTTTGACGGTACATTTTTTCTCCACTCTTGACCTTCCTTGAGAGACAAGGTAATTGAAGCTGAGTAATCAACCACCATGATGCTGTCTTTTAAGAAAGAGGCTGAATTTTGTGGTTTTTTGATAGATATGGGTAATTTGGAGGAGGAAAAATGAGACTAGGTGGTCAATTTTGGAATGGAATTGTGTGTGGGAGGTATGAGTTCACCATGGTTTCTCTTATTCTTCAAGGTTGAGGAGAAGGTGAGTAGTGTGCAGAGAGGAGTGGTGAGAGAGATGGGGATGATGAGTGGAGAAGTGTGTGTGAAAGAGGAAAATGATAAAGTGGAAGAGAGAGTGTGGCTGCATAGCATGGGAAAACTGGGGTCCACTAAAAAAATCATAGCTCACAGCTGGTAGCTCCAAAAATCATGAAAACATTTGGGGTGATTATTCAGAGCGTGGGCTACATTTTCTCTTTTGACCACCGCTCCAAATTCGGAGTGGAGATAGGTGCCAAAATTCTCACCAAAAAGCCTGTTTTTTATGCCTGCAAAAGTCTTTTAGTGGTCCCCTCCTTTGTTGAATTTGTACAATGCATCCAAGAGTGAGCCCCTCCTTTGTCATATTATAATACAAAGCATTCAAGTTGCCCTTGACCCATGCATGGAGGAGGATTATTGGTGAAATAAGAAATATATACATGGTGGGACTAGTGTATGGACTATTCATGGACTTTAGCTCAATGAGCACATGGTGTTAGAATAATGAGTAAAAATAATAATAAAAATATGGAGGAGTTATGGATATGGAAAGATATTGGAATCATATGATATGGTCCCTCCTTGAATTATTTTGGGTGAAAGAGGAAAAGGTATGCAAGTAAATAATATAATAAAAGTAACCAATGAGTAGAAATAATTTTTTGTTTTCACGAGGGTGAGGGTGAAAATGTGGGAGTGATTTGTATAAAGGAAAAATATGAGGTTAGAGTATGTACATATTGGCAAAAAAAAATATATAATTATGGTGTAAGAGGATGAAAGAAGGTGTACATAGGTTTAATAAAACACACACCTAAGTAGAAATATTTAAATAAAATACCAAAATAATTATAAAAAATCCCTATATTTAGGCCATATATACAATGAAATATTTACACACAAAGAGGCCATAATATACTTTTATTTTTTTTTTTTTTTATTTTTTTTGGCTCACCTAGCCCAGTGACTAGCTAGCTGAGGGTTTTTAAGAAGATATGGGAAAAGTCCCGTGACTCACGCACGCCTATGTACAGTGAAATGGTAGGGATAGCCACAGTGTTTGGGTGATTTTGGTAGGGTGAGGTAACTCACTGTGGCAATTACAAAGAGCCGAAAAAACGGCTATCATTAGCCCTCCCCCTGGATGATGGTATATTCATGTACCATCATAGAGCATCTTTTCCAAAGAGAGTGCTTCAGAGTCCTTGACGAGATCTTCATTGTTTAGCCCCTCAGAATTTTGGCTGGAGTTACACTCATGCTTCATGTAACAATACTTACATAAGACAGCGGCCTTTGGACAGATCTTTGGTAGATCCTTTGGTAGAAGGCGACTCAAATAGGGCTTCAAGCGATACCCGTTTACTTTCCTGGAGTGCTCTTTACCATTCAAGTCCATAAGCTGATAGTAACTTGAATTGAAAGCCTTCTTGACTATGTATGGCCCTTGCCATCTTGTTTCAAACTTGGCATCAAAACGATTGTCAAGTCGATTGTCATACCTTAGCACAAGCTCTCCTTCCTTGATGCCTTTGTCCTTCAGTTTCTTGTCGTGCGTTTCTTTCGCTTGTGTGGCTTTCCTCTTGTAGCACTCATATGCTGCTTCTCTTTTCCACTCAAGCTCCACTAACGTAAGAAGTCGATCCATCCATACCTCTTGATCATCTTGTGCTCCTTTGCCATGAAGTCGCATTGTTGGAATGTTGAGCTCGATAGGCTGCAAAGCCTCTTGACCATAGACCAAGTGAAATGGTGTGAACTCCGTGGCTTCCCTATATGTGGTTCGATATGCCCACAAGGCACCATCCAAGAAGTCATCCCATAATTTTGTCTTGTTTTGCACCATCTTTCTAATGATTCCTGCAATGACACCATTAGCCTTCTCCACCAAACCATTTGACTGTGGATAGTATGGTGTGCTATGACGATGTAGAATGTGAAGCTCTTCACAAACTTCTGTGAGCAATCCTTTTCTAAACCCTGGACCATTATCAGAAACAATCTCCAAAGGTGTGCCAAATCTACAACAAATGTGAGTGTAGACGAATTTGCTCACTGTCTTCTCATTTACCTTTGCCACACTTTGTGCTTCCACCCACCTAGTCATATAGTCTACAGCCACTAGAATGTAGAGTTTACCATTTTTTGTCCTAGGCAGAGGACCCATAGCATCAATGCCCCACTTTTCAAAGGGTCCATTTGCAAGCACTATTTGCCTCGGGCCATGCACCAACCTTCTATTTCCATTTATCTGACAAGTGTGACAACTTTTACACCAATGTTGAACATCCACATGCAAACTTGGCCAAACATACCCCGAAAGCAAAATCTTCTTCACAGTTAATTCTTGGGCAAAATGACCACCACATGCCTCTTCATGCAAACCTTTTAGAATGGCTGGAATTTCCTTGATAGTTGGTACTCGTCTGCACACTTGATCCTTCCCTCTTTGATAGAGGGAGCCTTCTAGGAAGAGATATACGCTTGCCTTCTTCATGAGTCTCCTCTTCTGAGCTTTTGTGAAGTCTGGTGGAAACTCACCCTCCAAAATGTAGCCAATGATGGGAGCCAATGACTCCAATCCCTGGTACCTCGGTTGCTTCACAGCAGCCGCCACCATGATGACCTGCACTTCTTTCTTTACACATGCAACGGCTTGTTGTGCAAGTAAATCAGCATCTTCATTCTGTTTCCTAGGAATATGATATAGTTGCACTTCTTCAAATTGATTAAACAATCTACGAATGGCATGAACTTTTGTCCGTAAGCTCTCATTCTTGCATGCCCAAATGCCTAAAATCTGTTTAACAATGAGAAGTGCATCTCCCTTTACCATGAGGCGTTGTATCCCTTGGCCAATGCACATCTTCAAACCATGAAGTAGAGTGTCATATTCTGCTTCATTGTTGCTAGCTGAACTTGGTAGATTGAACTTCTCTTTCATGACCACCTCTCCACTTGGGTTGAGCAACACTAGCCCTCCCCCTGCTTTTCCTGTGGCTCGACGAAAAGCTCCATCAAAGAACAAAGTAAAAGCATTAGGAATACTTTTTGGTGGTGGCAATGGTAGGGTCTTTACTTCAGGCACCTTAATCTCCTTTTCGTGCACCCTATAAGTGAGAATCCCTGCCAATTGTGCACGCACACTATCTTCTACCTTGAAAGAGTATTGAAACTCTTGCAACTCCATAATCCACTTTGAGATCCTAGTACTAAGATTCATTTGAGATGACACCCAAGGGAACAAATTTTCTGCAGTGAGAATTACAAAAGGTTTTGGTAGCAGGTAGGATCTAAACTTTCTCACCGCAAACATGAGAGAAAGCATCATGAGTTCTGCTTCTGTGTAGTCTCTCTCCAAAGCATTCATGACCCTACTAGCAAAGTAGATGGGTCGCATCCTTGTACTGTGGGGATCTTGTTGTAGCAACACAGCACCAATTGTTTCTTTCCCAGCACTAGAGCTAACAAAGAATGTGTACTCCCAACAAGGAGGCATGAGTGTTGGTAGCTCTGACAAAATGACTTTAATGTTACAAAAGTACTCTTCAAGCTCATCAGACCATGCAAATTCTACTTGTTGTGTCAACTTTTGCAAAGGGTGAAGTAACTCCGAGGCTAAGTGAATGAAGCGTGACATATACTTCACCTTTTGAATGAATGAGATGACCTCCTTAAGACTCTTGGGTGATGGTAGCTCAATAAGAGCCTTTGCCTTCGAAGGATCCACTTCAATGCCTTTGTAAGAAACTTTATGACCAAGCAAGATTACTTCATCCTCACCTATATGGCACTTGTCGGGGTTGAGTTGACCTCCCATGTCGTAGAGCTTCTTTAAACCTTCTTCTACCCTTTGTAGATGCAATGATTTTGAGCTATAAATACAGAAATCATCAATGAACACCCTAATTGACTTTCCAAAGAATGCTTGAAACACCATATTCATGAAACGTTGGAATGTTGCAGGAGCATTTGTCAGACCAAATGGCATGACTCTAAAAGCATAACAACCCCAAGGAGTGATAAAGGTTGTTTTCAATTGATCCTCCAGTGCAATCCCTATTTGAAAGTAACCTGAGTAACCATCGCACACAGTGTACTTCTCATGACCAGCTACCTCATTTAGTATCTCATCCTGGAATGGGAGGGGAAAGTGATCTCTCTTTGTTGCCTCATTGAGGGGACGGTAATCCACACACACCCTCCACTTGCCGTTCTTCTTAGGAGTGACAACAACAGGAGAGACCCACTCTGAATTCTCCACTGGATAAATGAACCCTGCTGCTAGAAGCTTTCTTACCTCCTTGAGTAAAGCCTGCTCCTTGATGACTCCTAGCCTTCGTAGCTTCTGAGCCTTAGGTGTGGCCTCTGGCTTCAACTCAATTTTGTGTTGAACAGCATCTACTCCACGCACATCGGTGTAGTCTTTAGCAAAAAGCCTAGGAAACTTCCTTAGCACACATTTGAACTCCTCTCTTTCATCCTTTGTAAGTGTTGTTGATAGCATACCTTCCAGCATCCCTTCATCTTGATCACCTTCGTTCTCTTGAGGACCTACCTCCTCCAAGCCTTGACAAGAGGTCTCTTGGTTGCTTGGCTTAAACCTTACCCCCATGACTTCGATGGAAGACTCCTCTTCAGTAATGCTGCCGCTACTTTCTTCTTCTGAAGTGCTATCGGTCCAACCTTCTTCCGTCTCACTTTGAGATGATTCTTCATGGAGCTCCTCTTGGCGTTGCTCCTTCATGTCAAAGACAACCTTCTTGTGATTGTCATTCCTGCAAATTAGCTTTCCACTCTCCCAATCCTGCAAAGCTCGCATTTTCATTAGCCATGGTCTTCCTAGGATAAATGGGTAACCATTTCCCTTGGTAGACATGACATAGAAATCCACTGCCTTCTTAATGCCAAAGGCCTCCACAAAAACATTTTTACAAATGCCTACGCACCTAGCCTTGCTATTGTTTGCCATCTTGACCCTAATTTCAGGTGTCTCATGGATGTGCATGCCTAGTTTTTGCATGAGTCCCTCTGTCATGATGCAAATTTGTGCACCCCCATCCACTAGACCTTTCCTAACCAATCTCCTTTGATGTAACAGTCTAGCACCGGTGTAATGTCCTCATTCATTTCAGCTTGTGCAATTTTTACAACAGGCACACTCTCTTTTACCTTTCTCCTAGTGCTAACTGCCCTTGTTAAATCCCTCCTAACTTGTGGACATAATGCAAGAAATTGAGGCCATGAAATATCAGGACCCTTACCTCTCATGTCTTCCAACAAGTTGTACGGAGCCATACCATGTCCAAGAGGGAAGTCTTGGAGGTTGATACGACGTCGAGTCCTCTTGGTTTCCTTGGTTCCCTTTGCCTTCTTGCCTTGTCCATGGTCACTCTGTGATGTGACTCCTTCTTTCTCTTTACCTTTTCCTCGGCCACGCTTAATTCCATTGGCTTCCATGTCAACCTCATTTGAATTTGTCACCTCTACCACATGCACATTTGGATCTGGCAAAGGTGGAACTCCTTCTACCCCGTGTGGAGGTGGTCTTGGTCCATTTGGCCTTTGTAGAAGCCTTGGTTGTTGACCAGTTCCTTCACCTGCATTCATCACTGGGTAATTCAAGTTAGGCCTCCCTGGCTCCCCACGGGGCCAAGGACAATTATACATCCCATGTCCAGACTCTCCGCAATTCCAACATTGCAAGACTCTCCTAGGTCGTGGATCTCGCTCTTCAGACTTCTTTGCTTGTCCCTTTGGACCTACAGCTTGTGCAAGGTGAATTGACAGGCTGCTTAAAGATTCGTTTAACTTCTCAATTACTTCCGCCGTTACCTCAGGAAGCTCCCTCGATGTTGATGCTTGTGACTTACCTTTGGGTCTAAGACCTTCTATTGGAACCTCTCCCCTTAAGCACTTGAGTTTCCTATACTTCTCAGCAGCCCTAGTTTCAGCTGCATCAAAAGTAGCAGGTGCACCCGCCTCAACTTTTACCTTAAGGTCAGGAAAGAGTCCGGCTATGAACCTCTCCTTCTTTAAAAATTCTGCACCATCACCAGGGTTAGCAACATTTCGTATCCATAGAGCCCAAAGACGTAGAAACTCTTGCTTGTACAAGTAGTAGTCATCTAAGTCTTTTTGCTTATGAGAAACAATGTCTTGCCATAGTTTTTGAGTGTTTTGGGGATCAAAGAAGTATCTCTTAAAACGATTCAAAACTTCTGTGTAATTCCCCTTAACTTCCTCAGGCAAAGAGTCAAACCAAGTACTAGCATCTTTCCTAAGGACCACCTCAAACATTTCTACACGTTCTTGATCGGTTACTATCCTCTTGATACGGCAAGACATCTTGAAATTTGCTAAAAATAATTCTGCATCCTCTCCAGGCTCTCCAAAGAAAAGAGGATATCCAGACATTTGGCGTTGGCTCTCCATTATTATGAAAGATTACAACACGAGTTACAATAAGGGATACAATAGAGATCTAGAACCACTCGCCTGCAAATGAAGAAGTGAGAAAATACCACTCTAGGTTTTCTTCTTCAGCTATCCAAGCTTCAATAAGGTCTCGATTTGTTTGATCAAAA
This sequence comes from Adiantum capillus-veneris, assembly GCF_014529385.1. Lineage (NCBI taxonomy): Eukaryota > Viridiplantae > Streptophyta > Polypodiopsida > Polypodiales > Pteridaceae > Adiantum > Adiantum capillus-veneris. The sequence continues at coordinate 2,476,861 of NW_028221440.1, forward strand.
CAAAAGGGTAGACTATTGATGAGCTCTAAGAAGGGTTGAAATTCTTCAAAGCTAAGGCGATAAACAGAAATCTCTAGAACTTCCTTTTCTGGATCCAAAAGAGCAACCACGTCCCAAGTGATAAATTGCACTTGCTCTACAATTCCCAATGCACAAGCGGTTTGTATAAAAACTAGATCTTCATGCTCGTCGAAGGCCGTGAGAAAGTAGCAATTGACTAGGAGCTCCTTTCCTTCGAGTTCCACACAGTCGGAGTGAGGCAACCTTCTCACAATTTCATAAAGAACATCCTCATCAAGTCCAATCAAGTTTGCAAGATTTAAAGACTCCACTTGTGCTACAAAATTCCTGGACAAAAACTCCTTAGGATTATGGTTAAATCATTCAAAAGCATAAAGAGATTTACAATGTCTCTATGAACAAAGTGTCATAGAAAGTAGAGAAGGATGAGAATTTATACAAATTTGCAATCTTCTCTATGCTCTCTTTATTAAGACAAGCTCTGAATAGCTCCCTATCTCCTTTGTTGAAAGCGAAAGGAAGACTATTAATAAGATGCAAATGAGGGAAAAATTCACCAAATGTGAGTCTATGAAGCATGAACTCTGGCCGCAAGTTTCCTGAAGAGTCTTCCTCAATGGTGAAATGCACTCGCCAAACGCCAAATTTCACTCTATTTACCAATCTTAGGGCACACACTAGTTGGATGAATGCGCGGTCTTCCTTAGTGCCCAACAACAAGAGGAAAATGGAATCAACGCGTAGGACCTTCCGTCTTAACTTCACCACCCTCTTGTTATGAGGGAGACGCCTTACTACTTGCTCCTGCAACTCAATTGGTAATAGAGCTAGATCTCTAAGGATTGAACTTTCACTGCACACACATTCCCAGTTAGAACAAATGATCGTTTTTTTGTTTCTTGTAACAACTTGGACAAAGAAAAAACAAACATACACACTACTTTGCCGGGCTGCACTTCATTTTAAAATAAAATGAACACATGTACATCAAAAGAAGTGTGGTAGTTGATGAGAGGTAGAATGACAGGGTTTGGTGATGCAAGAATTTCTCCTGCTCTTTGGGCACAAAACATGAACACCATTCATTGTTGAAAATGGATCTTTCTACTAATTGCAACGTTTATTCTAATGTGTGGAGTAAAATGAAAGGGAAAAACCTCTATTCCTGGGCCATTATCCATGGCCTATGCATGTCCTAATGCTTAAAACAAAACAAAAATATAGACGTCCAAACTAAGGTCGTACCTAATGAGAGGCAAAATAAAAGGATTTACTGAAGCGTTTATCTCGGCCAACCTAAGAGGACCTAAAATTCTACGAATGACACGTTGAAATTGCAACTTAGTACTAACAATTATGTGTACCTTTTGCCTTGCAATAGGAATGAAGGGATCATACAAATCTTCGTGAATCATGCAAACTACTTGACTATGCTAAAGGTTGATTCTACACAAAAATACACAAGCCGTCCTCCGTGGGGGCACCAATTTGAGGCGGTCCGGGGCGGGCAACAAGAAGAGTGGCCTCTAGACACCCTTCAAGGCTCCCGTGCTGCTCAATGGGGCTGGGGCACAACACAACACAAACCAAAACAACAAACCCACCGCCAAATCCCAACTACACAAGGGGCACCACCTAGTTTAAGAGCGAACTAGGACGCAAAAGAGGAGAATCGTTAGAGCAACCCACAAACAAGCAAGGAATTACACTAACCCTAACACCAATGGAATACTCTCACACACTAAAACACGAGAGAGAGAGAGAGAGAGAGAGAGAGAGAGAGAGAGAGAGAGAGATAGTGCTCGGGCTGCTTTGAAACGTATCGGCGATGATCAAGCAAACACAACTATATATTTAAGAAAGAGAGAGAAAGGGGGAGGGGGTGCTTGTTGCATTAATACCTTCTTACAAATATGTCATGACAAATCAAAGTGAGATTAGTACTTGTTCAACATAGCTTGCGTAAATTTCACCACAACACATCACTAGAAAAGCCACCCCAATCACTGTCTTAAGGCCAGGGAGTCCTCTCCACCCTGTCGCCCTCTTACAGTATGTGGGATTTATGGCTAGATTGATGACAACACCAGAGACAAGCTATCAAGAACTTAAAAAAAAACCAAGACACTTACGCATCATTGTTGTCCATTACTTCACGTTGGAAAGGGAGACAAAATATCCAAGATTAGTCCAAATCCACCCTCCTTGATTCAGCGAATGTTGGGCTTACACTAGTAGGAGAAATGATAGATTTCCTACTCTCAATTGAATGATCACTCTCTCTCTTACAATGGCATAGATTTCCCTTGCTAATCCCCTATTACAACACATGCACATGCATAAGACAATGAGCTTCCACTCAAGAGCTCCTTCTAGAGAGGTTGAGCTTGGCTTCTCAAGCTATAGCATAGTGCTCTTGCTTATGGCTTCCCCCCTTTTATGCTAGCTACACCCTCCTTTTATAGCAATTTTGAAGGCTAGGGTTACTCCTCTAACCATGGTTGGGTTAGATTTTCAGCAATTTATCTAATTTCTTTTGCTTGGAATTATCAAGAAGTTGGTGGGGAAAGAGAGAGGAGAGAAATGGAGGTGATAGGACTTTTCATAGTGGGTTAGTGTTAGTAGAGTTAGTATTAATTTACAAATGGAATTGAATATTTACAATGGGAGTATCCATGTAGGATACAAATAAGGAAGAAAAACTCTTAAGAGGTAAGAAAAGGTGGATTTCTTACAAGGTTGATGCTCCAAGTGTCTTGAGTAGGGCCAATTTTGACGCTTGTTGACGGTCCACTAGCTTTGACGGTACATTTTTTCTCCACTCTTGACCTTCCTTGAGAGACAAGGTAATTGAAGCTGAGTAATCAACCACCATGATGCTGTCTTTTAAGAGAAGAGGCTGAATTTTGTGGTTTTTTGATAGATATGGGTAATTTGGAGGAGGAAAAATGAGACTAGGTGGTCAATTTTGGAATGGAATTGTGTGTGGGAGGTATGAGTTCACCATGGTTTCTCTTATTCTTCAAGGTTGAGGAGAAGGTGAGTAAGTGTGCAGAGAGGAGTGGTGAGAGAGATGGGGATGATGAGTGGAGAAGTGTGTGTGAAAGAGGAAAATGATAAAGTGGAAGAGAGAGTGTGGCTGCATAGCATGGGAAAACTGGGGTCCACTAAAAAAATCATAGCTCACAGCTGGTAGCTCCAAAAATCATGAAAAAATTTGGGGTGATTATTCAGAGCGTGGGCTACATTTTCTCTTTTGACCACCGCTCCAAATTCGGAGTGGAGATAGGTGCCAAAATTCTCACCAAAAAGCCTGTTTTTTAGGCCTGCAAAAGTCTTTTAGTGGTCCCCTCCTTTGTTGAATTTGTACAATGCATCCAAGAGTGAGCCCCTCCTTTGTCATATTATAATACAAAGCATTCAAGTTGCCCTTGACCCATGCATGGAGGAGGATTATTGGTGAAATAAGAAATATATACATGGTGGGACTAGTGTATGGACTATTCATGGACTTTAGCTCAATGAGCACATGGTGTTAGAATAATGAGTAAAAGTAATAATAAAAATATGGAGGAGTTATGGATATGGAAAGATATTGGAATCATATGATATGGTCCCTCCTTGAATTATTTTGGGTGAAAGAGGAAAATGTATGCAAGTAAATAATATAATAAAAGTAACCAATGAGTAGAAATCAATTTTTTGTTTTCACGAGGGTGAGGGTGAAAATGTGGGAGTGATTTGTATAAAGGAAAAATATGAGGTTAGAGTATGTACATATTGGCAAAAAAATAAAATTATGGTGTAAGAGGATGAAAGAAGGTGTACATAGGTTTAATAAAATACACACCTAAGTAGAAATATTTAAATAAAATACCAAAATAATTATAAAAAATCCCTATATTTAGGCCATATATACAATGAAATATTTACACACAAAGAGGCCATAATATACTTTTATTTTTTTATTTTTTTTGGCTCACCTAGCCCAGTGACTAGCTAGCTGAGGGTTTTTAAGAAGATATGGGAAAAGTCACGTGACTCACGCACGCCTATGTACAGTGAAATGGTAGGGATAGCCACAGTGTTTGGGTGATTTTGGTAGGGTGAGGTAACTCACAGTGGCAATTACAAAGAGCCGAAAAAACGGCTATCATTAGCCCTCCCCTGGATGATGGTATATTCATGTACCATCATAGAGCATCTTTTCCAAAGAGAGTGCTTCAGAGTCCTTGACGAGATCTTCATTGTTTAGCCCCTCAGAATTTTGGCTGGAGTTACACTCATGCTTCATGTAACAATACTTACATAAGACAGCGGCCTTTGGACAGATCTTTGGTAGATCCTTTGGTAGAAGGCGACTCAAATAGGGCTTCAAGCGATACCCGTTTACTTTCCTGGAGTGCTCTTTACCATTCAAGTCCATAAGCTGATAGTAACTTGAATTGAAAGCTTTCTTGACTATGTATGGCCCTTGCCATCTTGTTTCAAACTTGGCATCAAAACGATTGTCAAGTCGATTGTCATACCTTAGCACAAGCTCTCCTTCCTTGATGCCTTTGTCCTTCAGTTTCTTGTCGTGCGTTTCTTTCGCTTGTGTGGCTTTCCTCTTGTAGCACTCATATGCTGCTTCTCTTTTCCACTCAAGCTCCACTAACGTAAGAAGTCGATCCATCCATACCTCTTGATCATCTTGTGCTCCTTTGCCATGAAGTCGCATTGTTGGAATGTTGAGCTCGATAGGCTGCAAAGCCTCTTGACCATAGACCAAGTGAAATGGTGTGAACTCCGTGGCTTCCCTATATGTGGTTCGATATGCCCACAAGGCACCATCCAAGAAGTCATCCCATAATTTTGTCTTGTTTTGCACCATCTTTCTAATGATTCCTACAATGACACCATTAGCCTTCTCCACCAAACCATTTGACTGTGGGTAGTATGGTGTGCTATGACGATGTAGAATGTGAAGCTCTTCACAAACTTTTGTGAGCAATCCTTTTCTAAACCCTGGACCATTATCAGAAACAATCTCCAAAGGTGTGCCAAATCTACAACAAATGTGAGTGTAGACGAATTTGCTCACTGTCTTCTCATTTACCTTTGCCACACTTTGTGCTTCCACCCACCTAGTCATATAGTCTACAGCCACTAGAATGTAGAGTTTACCATTTTTTGTCCTAAGCAGAGGACCCATAGCATCAATGCCCCACTTTTCAAAGGGTCCATTTGCAAGCACTATTTGCCTCGGGCCATGCACCAACCTTCTATTTCCATTTATCTGACAAGTGTGACAGCTTTTACACCAATGTTGAACATCCACATGCAAACTTGGCCAAACATACCCCGAAAACAAAATCTTCTTTACAGTTAATTCTTGGGCAAAATGACCACCACATGCCTCTTCATGCAAACCTTTTAGAATGGCTGGAATTTCCTTGATAGTTGGTACTCGTCTGCACACTTGATCCTTCCCTCTTTGATAGAGGGAGCCTTCTAGGAAGAGATATACGCTTGCCTTCTTCATGAGTCTCCTCTTCTGAGCTTTTGTGAAGTCTGGTGGAAACTCACCCTCCAAAATGTAGCCAATGATGGGAGCCAATGACTCCAATCCCTGGTACCTCGGTTGCTTCACAGTAGCCGCCACCATGATGACCTGCACTTCTTTCTTTACACATGCAACGGCTTGTTGTGCAAGTAAATCAGCATCTTCATTCTGTTTCCTAGGAATATGATATAGTTGCACTTCTTCAAATTGATTAAACAATCTACGAATGGCATGAACTTTTGTCCGTAAGCTCTCATTCTTGCATGCCCAAATGCCTAAAATCTGTTTAACAATGAGAAGTGCATCTCCCTTTACCATGAGGCATTGTATCCCTTGGCCAATGTGTACACTTTACTTGTGTACTGTTAGCACGCAACCTTCATCTTGTGCGGCAACTACAGAAGTTGACAGTGAGGTGTGGCACTACCGACTTGGGCATATGAGTGCCAAAGGAATGCAAATCCTTCAAACAAAGAAGCTTCTACCAGGTTTGAAAGAAGTGGACTTAGAGTTCTGTGAAGATTGTGTTTATGGTAAACAAAAGAGGGTAAAATTTCAAAAATCAGGAAATGAAAGAAAAAATAAAAAACTTGAGTTGGTTCATTCTGATGTTTGGGGTCCTGCAAGTACACCATCACTTGGTGGCTCATTGTACTATGTAACATTCATAGACGATGCGACTAGAAAAACATGGGTTTAAGTCATGAAGAATAAATCCGATGTATTTTCCATATTTCAAAGGTGGAAAGCCTTTGTGGAGAATGAAACAGGTACCAAGGTTAAATGCCTCAGATCCGACAATGGAGGCGAATATTGCAGCCAAGCTTTTGAAAGCTTTTGTGCTAGCAATGGAATTCGGAGGCAAAGGACAACCCCAAGGACACCTCAACAAAATGGGATTTTGGAAAGGATGAACAGGACAATCATGGAACGAGCACGAAGCATGCGGCTACATGCAAGCCTACCGCTTGAGCTTTGGGCGGAAGCTGTAAGTACGTCTGTGTACTTAATCAATCGGTCACCCTCAACGGCATTGGATGGGGGAGTTCCAGAAGAGGCATGGACAGGTAAACCGGTGAATTATGCACTTCTCAAAGTGTTTGGGTGTGAGGCTTTCATGCACATAGATAGAAGCCTAAGATCAAAGTTAGATGCAAAGTCTAAAAAGTGTTCCTTCATTGGCTATGGAGAAGGAGACTTTGGGTATCGCCTATGGAATTCTGAAGATGGTAAAATCTTAAGAAGTAGGAATGTAATTTTTAACGAACAAAATATGTACAAAGATTACTTGGAAAGAAAACAAACAAAAGAAACAGGTGATGAGTACATGAAGCTTGAGGACGGTGAAGACTCAAGGACTGCAAACGGTGACAATGTGCAACAACGTCAACCAAATGAGGAGTCTCAACCTATTCCCTGAAGATCTACAAGAGCAAGTAGACCTCCAGAAAGGTTTGTTCCTTCCTTCAACCATCTCTTGATCTCAGATTCTGGAGAGCCGGAATCATATGAAGAAGCTATGCAACATGAATCCAAAGAAGAATGGACGAAGAGCATGCAAGTGGAGATGGACTCACTATATCGCAACCAAACATGGGAGTTGGTTGAGTTTCCTAAAGGTAAGCGGGCACTTCAAAACAAATGGGTATACAAGCTAAAGGAAGAAGAAGGTGGGAAGAAAAGGTACAAGTCTAGGCTTGTGGTAAAAGGTTTTTCTCAAAAGAAAGGTATTGACTTCAATGAAATATTTTCTCATGTTGTAAAAATGAACTCAATTAGGCTTGCCTTAAGCCTTGCGGCTGCTCATGATCTAAATCTCGAGCAAATGGATGTAAATACGGCATTCCCTCATGGTGACTTAGAGGAGGAAATCTACATGCTTCAACCAAAGGGGTATGAAGTAAAAGGTAAGGAGAAAATGGTTTGCAGATTAAAGAAGAGCTTGTATGGTTTAAAGCAAGCATCAAGACAATGGTACTTGAAGTTTGATCGATGGATGTTGGATCATGGATTTACAAGATGCAACTCGGATCACTGCATCTACACGGAGAATTTGGGAGATGGGAAATTCATCATCCTAATGTTGTATGTTGATGACATGTTGATTGCAAGTGCTAACATGCAAGACATCAAAGACCTAAAAGAGGAGCTGTCCAAATCTTTTTCAATGAAATATTTAGGTGCTGCAAAGAGGATACTTGGTATGAAAATATCAAGGGATAGGATGAAGAAGATAATAAAGCTATCTCAAGAAGGTACTAGAAAGGTTTGCAATGCAAAATGCAAAACCAGTTTCTACACCTTTGGCTGGTCATTTTAAACTAATGAAGGATATGTGTCCAAAGACACAAGAGGAGATAGCCTATATGTCTAAAGTTCCATATGCTGCAGCGGTAGGTTCTCTAATGTATGCTATGGTCTGGACAATGCCAGACATTGCACATGCAGTGGGAGTTGTGAGTAGGTTCATGGACAACCCAGGTAAAGAGCATTGGCAAGCTGTGAAGTGGATACTTAGGTATCTAAAAGGGACAACAACAAATGCTTTGTATTTTGGAGGAACTGATATTTTTCTAGAAGGGTATGCTGATGCAGATATGGCAGGTGACAAAGATACTCGAAGGAGCACTACTGGCTATGTGTTCACGATTGGAGGCACAGCAGTAAGCTGGGCTTCAAAGCTGCAGAAAGTGGTTTCACTTTCTACCACGGAAGCAGAGTATGTAGCAATGACGGAGGCAAGCAAAGAAATTCTGTGGCTTCACAGATTCTTAGAAGAGCTTGGATTCAAACAAGACAATTGTGTCTTGTACAGTGATAGCCAAAGCGCTATCCATCTTGCGAAGAACTCAGCCTTTCATTCAAGGACAAAGCACATTGAGGTGAGATATCACTTCATACGCACTCTTTTGGAAGAGAGACAACTAAAGCTAGGAAAGGTGCATACAAGTGAAAATCCTGCAGACATGTTTACAAAGGTGGTCAACAAGGAGAAGTTGAGCTTTTGCTCATCTTCAATCGGCATTCAAGGATAAGAAGCCAAAATGGAAAGCAGTCACAGGTTTGGTTTGGAGATCAGTCTCCAAGTGGGAGATTGTTAAGTATGGAGCCTAATTTACCCTTGTAAATTTTTGTGGTAAAAGCGCACATTTGTAAGGCCCCCATTATGAGGAGAAGCCATCGTGCGTGAAGGAAAATCACTCACCGGAAACCAAAATTTTCGCGGACAAGAATCAGGGGCTTTTTTTTTCGCCGGAATATTCGTTTTTGCCGGAATATTATGGCCGGACGGCGGCCGAAAAGTGGTCAGAAAACAACCGGTCGGTTGGCCGGTGGCCGATAGTCAATGGCCGATGATCGGGGGTCGGAAGTCAATGGCCGGTGGCCGATGACCGAATTCAAAAGCGAACTTGTCGTCTCAAGGGCGGCCACACATGGGCGGATTGGAGGGTCCGATTTGGACTTATTCGCACAAGGGCGGCTACACATGGCTGTCTCTCATAAGAGAGGGCAGCCCTTTTGGCCTATAAAAGGAGGCCATTTCTACACACATTTCATAGTGTGAAGTTGATGCAACAAGGTGAGTGTGAGGTGGTGAGAGTAAAGCAAGGCGGGAGCTCCATTAAGGGTATAATCCCTTTGTAAACTACTTCTTGTTTTGAAGTACTAAAGCCATTGAGTGGCTGCTTTCCCGTGGACGTAGCCCACATTGGGTGAACCACGTATATCGTGTGTACTCTCTCTCTCTCTCTCTCTCTCTCTCTCTCTACTCTATTATCTCGTGTATATAAATCTGTCTCTCTCCATTAAGTAATCTACTCAATTATCTATTTAGCTACGTCTTATTTCCTAACACTAAGATCCTTGTTGAGCCCCCGCAAAAAATAATCATTCAGCACTTCGGCTGCCGGTCTTTGTGCCTGAGGTACCCTCTGCAAAAGCATCCGAAATTTTGCAACGTAATCCTCCACTGGCAATGACTTCTGCCGGAGCGTTCGAAGCTTCTCCAAATGTTGAGGGACTGTCTTTTCCGTTCGAAACCTTCGTAGAAATGCTATGGATCCGTCGGCATAGGTTGGAAATGGTCATTAGGGTATTCGGACAACCATTTCGCAGCTTTCCCTGAGAGTGTAGATTCAAACACTGATTGTTGATGGAGAGGAATCACCACCCCAGGATGATTCAATCCATAAGCTTTATTGAATTGGCGCAAATGTGCATCAGGGTCTTCACTCGAAAGACCTCGAAACCGACTATACTTAATCTGAGGATGAGCCATCACCCCTTGCCCAACTGTTCCTCCTCCTCCCGGTAAAAGCTGACGAGCACTAGGAGGTGGAGACAGTGGCGGAGATACCCCCGGACTCCTTACCGGAGACGATGGTGGAGCAACCTGTGTGGGTGAGGGTGAACGTACGACAGGAAGACATGACTGACTGCGCGGAGTACGTCTCTCTCGCCACAACCGCCTACCACGCACCGGGCTTGGTGATGGAGATACAGATTCCTCAATCTGCGGTGAAGAAAAAACAAATTCATTTGAACCGCCTCTCCTCCGTCGTCTTCCTACAATTGGAACCACAGGGTCAGGCGGACCTTGCGACCTAGTGCGCATGCATATTCATCGCAGGCTGTCCATCACGCATCGTGGTTGCCAGATGTAATGGCTATTGCCCACACTGGAGCAATAGGCATTACCGGAATGATTACCCGCAACTACATTATATGAACATCAACATATAGAATGACAAGAGAAGGAAGTACACAGTACACAGACACAGAACACCCCTTTCTTCATTCATGTATATTCCAGACTCAGAGTTACAACAGTTGATGCCATGAATATCATAGAGATTGGTTGAGTTACATCAAAAGACAGGTATGCCCCTCCATATACAACTGCTGCTCCAGCGCAGATCGAGAACGGTGCACACACTCCTGTCCCATGATATCCCATGAAGAACTGTCGCTACTACCGCCGCATACCGCATGACTCCTGATCCGCAGTGTCCAGACCTCCGCAGGACCGCATGTGCGGCTAATGCCGTAACACACACCATCAAAGCGGTCTCTTGAGAGGCACGGTTTTTTGGAACACATAGGTGGAGCTTCTTTCACAAGTTTTCACAGGCTAATTTGGTAGCCGTTTTGTGCTTGGATTCATGGTCTTTATGGATGGTTTTCATATGGTGATGGCACATGGTTGATGTCCATTGTATATGCATTTTGGCAAGCACTTTCAAGTGCCGGTGAGATCTCTTGAGAGCATTGTTTTCGCATTGATCAAGTTTCCGGATTGCAATTCTTTTGGCGCTGGCTTATGTGTGGTCACTCTGTTCATGTATGTTGAGTGCGGATTGCCATTGTATGTGAAAATGTGGAGCCATTTTGGCATTTCTACTCATCGACATTGAGTAGTCTTATGGTTTATGGTAAAGATTGTGCTTGATTGTTTGCTCAGTTTTCAGAGGAAAATTTGCCGAATTTTTTCCAGATTCTCGCCATGGTTTATGCGTATTTTCAGTTTGCTCTTTGATGGTATAGTGGTCGATATATTTCCACCCTAACAGTGATCGAGTGTTTACTCTCGCTTTGACAGGTTTTGTCAGTTTGGTGTTCTTGTACCCACTCTCGCAGGAGTGAGGAGTTGTGTATGCTATGATTTTTTGGCGCATTGTCCATTCATTGACACATTCTAGCAACACTTTTTCACTCACATATGTATTTCATTTGTGACATCATTGAGTCATTTTCTACGTGTTTGCTACTAAACAAGCATGTAGTTTTTCACGCGACACCACGTCGTGATCTGTTTTTCTCTTTCTCTAGTGGGAGACTTGGTTGTGTGAAGTTTGATGATGGTTCAGCATATGACATAAAGGGTGTTGGAGATGTATTCATGCCTTTACCTAGCGGTGCATTGCTTACACTACGAGATGTTTGTTATGTACCAGGACTCAGCTAGAGTCTCATTTTAGTGCGTCAGTTTTACAGAGTAGTGGACATTGTGTACTGCTTGGAAAGCGGTCATGTTAGATACATAGGGGATCATTGGTGATAGCCAGAGGTGCTAGGAGTGGCCTGGTATACCCTTTGCATATTTCTGACACACGAGGCGGTGTAGTCTCTGTGTATTTGTAGCCATGTTTGGAGCGAGAGATGAGGCGTGTCTCTTTTGCGGATGTGCTGCATGGAGAGCAAGTTGTGCATTTGTCTTGTGGTGACGTTCATGCAAACAATGGTATCTCTGGGGATGCATAGCTTAGTCAGTCATTAGTTGAGGTGACATCAGTTGAGCCAGAGATTGATGCATTGTCCTATGATGCGTCTGATACGTTTGAGGGTGACAGTGTCCTTCAGACAGCTGTGTGTGATTTCCGTGGTGCTGATTTTTCGTTCTTGCAGTCTTTCTCAGCAGATATGCCTTTGCCAGATGATGCTAACATGGTGATGCATAGTCAGGTGGTTCCTGATGAGGATGCATATGGCACTGAGGTTGCTGACACAGGGATAGGTTGGCACACGTAGTGCATGTTTTGTCAGCTTTCAGGTCTCTCATGTGTGACCTTTTTGTCTCAAAACCTGATTTTGCTTATGCGGTTGGTGCATTTGCAGTGGGAGTTGTCAGTTGTGTGATGACTGACACTGGCATTGTGCATTGTGGAGCCATGCAAGTCATCACTCAATACCTGCATCAGGAGTGTCATCGTAGCTCTAGCCTTAGTGGTATGCATGTTGCATCTACACTAGAGCGGTTACAAATGCACTCACGTGTTTAGAGTGAGCCAGTGGGCATAGGTTGAAAACCGTCTTCTCTCACCTCTTGTATATACTAGTTGTAGGCTAGTCTTCTTGCCACTTATCGGCACACATCCTTTAGTGAGAGAATGTTAGGTAAATGCGGTGTGCCTCACCTTGATTTGCCCGTGTTCGCTGATCAGTGTTCGAGCACCCACATTTATCTCCTTATTCTTTATACATACAAATAATAAGGAGCTCTCACTCATTCTCACAGTGTGCTCATACAGTGAGATTTGGAAGCTCCACCCCACATCCCTGTGTCATGCTCTCTCTCCCTCTTTTCTCTCTCCATCTTCGTTGCATACACACACACCATCGATCCATTCGTTCACAGTTTGAGGCCTTGGGAATGAGGTTGGGGATAGTTATGCTTTTTACAAAGTCTACGTTATGCTCGTGATGCATGAATATTTCCATCTTCATTGCATCACCTAGGTCACAAGGAACACAAAGATTTTATTGTACCAAGTCTCTCTTGATGGAAGAACCTATAATACAAAAGCCTATTGGAGGGGGGACCGGCTCCACATAAATTTGGTCCTCAACTGTTGTCAAGTTCTCTAAATTCTCTCTCTTGGAAAAGTATTGTTCATGCCAAGTTAATTAAGTACTATGGTTATGTTGCTACCGTCAATTAAATTCATCCCCTATGTTCTCAAGTAGTCTCACAAAAATGTTCTCTCTATTAATTCTGCTATTCTCAAAGTACATAGGCCATTTCCATTACATTGGTATCAGAGCTATTGGTTTCTCTTTTTATTGCTCAAGAAGAGAGGTCCTTAAGTTTTCCATGAAAGGTTGGGTATGTTAATTGCAATAGGGTAAGTGGGATAGAGATATATTATCTTGGTTGAGAAGGACTTAGTTCGAGGTACACCGGTTGGAACCATAGTCTTAATAATGGAGCCTCTCGGGGCTTGCCTTTGTCTTAACCATTATTGAGCTACAAGAAAGCTCAACAAGAACCATAATCAACCGAGCAATGTTAGACCCTCTCCACTAGTCTTTGCAATCAACAGTATCAACCACGGGTGTGGCTGCTTGAGAACTAATTTTCAAATGTAAAGAAGAGTTTCGACTAAGGTTTTTGAGGGTACCAAAGCACAAGGTATTATATACATAAGTGTAATTAGCATGGCTGACAATAACCAAAAGAGTAGAATGAACATTGATAACTTTGATTTTGCACATTAAGGTGCTCATGATGATGCCCCCATGTTTGTTAATTAGTAGGTTTTAGCAAGCTATGGGCAGCCCTACTTTGCAAGCCGAAGTTACTTAACAACTTCTTGCTGATGGGATTTCCCTTCCTCTCCAAGAGGAGAGAGAGCTTAGGAGGTCTCTTGATGAGACCCCCAAAAGAGAGACTCTCTCCCATATGAGGGGAGGAATCCAAAGAACAAGAAAATAATGAACTCCTAAGTTCCTTTGAAGATGTGGCTCCTCAAAGATGGCGGTTTAGGCGGTCACCAACTCCTCCCAAGAGGAACGGTTAACCCACAGTCCTTCCCCTCATCACTCTGAAAGGGAAGAGAGGAAAAAAAGGAAGAAAAGGCAAGAAATATGTCACCCCTCCCAAGAGGAACGGTTAACCCACAGTCCTTCCCCTCATCACTCTGAAAGGGAAGAGAGGAAGAAAAGGAAGAAAAGGCAAGAAATATGTCACCCTCTTCTCCTTCTTCTTCATCTTCCTCCTCTTCCGATGAAAGCTATGGCTATTATCCTAGAGAATACAAGACGGGAGGACATTGCAAATATTACCATGCATGGCGAAGGTCACAAAAGCTCAATAAGTTCAAAGAGGGAGGAAAGAGTATCTCTTTTCTCACCTATGATGGCACCTTTGGTGCTACCGACAAAGTATTGGCCTTCATCCAGCAATTTGATGTGGCCTTTGAAGATGAGAGCTTTGCGGAGTCCTCCAAGCTACACCATGTAGCTATGCACTTCCAGGAATCGTCTCTTCAATGGTGGGCTATCTTTCATGGCAAAGGAGAAGCCCCAAAGACATGGAAAACTCTATGAGTTTCCATCATGAAGCAATTCCATGCAAGCGATGCAAAGGACAAAGTGCTTACCGAATGGTGGAGTTTGAAGCTTCTCTCTCATGAGTCTATCCACAAATACGTGGATAAGTTTTGGGAGTTCTCAAGGCTACTATCTTTCAAAAGATAGACTTTGCCGAGCAAAAGCAACAATTCTTTGTGGGATTACTTGAAGAGATGGCCGAGTATGTCAACTCTCAACGGCCTGGTTCTATCACCGAAGTAATCCACCACACCATGGTTGCTTCGCGCATCAATTTCCAACAAGGGGCTCGAAGGAATATCGAGCCCATGGAAAGCAAAGACAAAAGTGATTCTAAGGGAAAACCAATGCCCAAAATTCTTATCAAGGCAATTCCAACAACAACAACCACAACAATCGGTCCAAGGAGAAGGGAGTTTACAAAGGTTTTAAAAAACCTCTCTTTTAAAGAGCTTGAAGCTTTTCGTAAGGACCACAAATTTTTTAAGTGTGGGGAGCAAGGACATGGTTATTGTTCTTGTCCCAAGAGAAATGCTCGCAATGAGACTCCTAGAGCTTCCACCATTGAATCTTTTGAAGAGGATGCTCAATGCAAAGAATCACCTCTCTCCTATGCTTGGGAAAAAGTAAGGGAGCATGATGTCTTCATCTTGTTTGACCCTGGCTCTACTCACAATTTCATATCAACGGAGTTGGCCACCAAGTTGGGCATTCAATATTTTGAGATAGGAGATACTGTAATGGCCGATACAGCTTTCAAGGGACAGCAAGCCTTTGTTACTCCCTAATTGGGAAATTGAGGCTTCATGTCCAAAGCTACATCGACAAAGAAGACTTTTTCGTCTCTCCTCTCCAACATGAGGATGCTATCCTAGGGACACCATGGTTCAATGGCATGGTTGCCAACATGAAGCAAGGAGAATCTACTTCACCTACAGGGAAAAGAGCATGTATATAGATGCTAGTGAGTCTGATTGTACTATACCACTTGTAAATCATCCTACTTTTGATAAATCAATGAAAAGCTCAGTTTCTGCGTACATGATTTTTTTCAAAAGGTCCTAATGTTTCATCAACTGTAAATAGTAGGAATCAAGAAGAGTTAGACTTGTCTAATTTTCTAAAAGGATTCCAAGATGTGCTCATCGATGATATCCCTATGGACTTACCTCCAAAAAGAGGGGATGATGACCATCGAATTGAGCTCCTACCAGGAATCTCACCACCTAACAAGCCTCCTTATCGAGTTTCCCAAGTTCAACAAGAGGAGATCATGAGGCAAGTACAAGAATTGGTAGACAAAGGGATGGTGAGGTCTACCTCCTCCCCCTTTTGTTCTCCAGTCCTTTTAGTGCAAAGAAAGATGGTACATACCACATTGTGTGGACTATCAAGCACTAAACCGTATCACTGTCAAAAACAGATTCCCGTGCCTCAGGTAGAAGAACTGTATGATAAGCTACAAGGATCTACCCACTTTAGTAGGATTGACCTTAAAAGTGGCTATCATCAAATAAGTATAGTGGATGAAGAAATCATAAAGACCGTGTTTCGTACAACGTTTGGTCTTTATGAATATCTAGTCATGCATTTTTGCTTAACTAATGCACCAGCCACATTCAATCGTTTAATGGAGAGAATCTTTAGACCCTATCACAAATTCACTAGAGTGTTCTTTGATGATATCATCATCTACTCCAAGTCCTTGGAGGAACACAAGCAACATCTCTAAGTGATTTTTCAACCATTGAGGGAGAACAAGCTTTTTCTCAATCAAAAGAAAAGCGATTTTTTCCTTCAAGAGATTCAATACTTAGGTGATATTATCTCTCAAGATGGTATCTGTATGGATCCATCAAAGTTGGAGGTAATAAAAGCGTGGCCTAATCCAAGGAATCTACATGAACTAAGAAGCTTTATTGGTATGTGTGCATACTATAGACGCTTCATAGCCAACTTCTCAAATAACAGGACCATTAAATGACTTAACAAAGAAGAACGTTAAGTACTCATGAACTGCTAAGGAAAAAATGCTTTTGACAAGCTCAAAGAGAAGCTTACCTCTCAACCAACTCTTATGCTTCCAGATCTCTCAAAGCCATTTGAGGTCCAATGTGACGCTTGTGGGAGTTGTCTTGCTTCAAGAAGGGCATGCCATAGCATATGAGAGCCGAAGGCTCAATATGGATGAACGAGTCTTGGACATTTATGAGAAAGATATTTTAGTTGTTCTACATGCCCAAGACACATGGAAGCACTATCTATTGGTGACTCCATTTATTTTACGAACAGACCACTGAAGTCTCAAGTACTTCATGATGCAAACCAAGCTTTTCAACAAACAAATAAGATGGACAAATTTTCTTTCGCAATTTTATTTTTATATTGCTCACGTTGCTGGTAAGCACAATCAAGTGATTGATGCACTTTCACGATGACCAAAAGTTAATGCAATGTCTATAACTACTCACAATGATCTATCTTCTATGTTAGATGAGTATGCTACTGACCCTAACTTTAGAGACATAATGTCAGTCCTTGCTTTGGGGAAGAAAGAGGAACCATTCACCTTGCAGGATGGTTATCTTCTCCATGGAAATAGGCTATGTGTTACCCACTCCCTTCGTGAGAAATTCATGCATTAATCCCATGCTCCTCCCTATGCGGGGCATAGAAGCATTCAACCTACTCTTTGAGGAGTAGAGATGTACTTCTATTGGCCCACCATGAAAGTAGACATACAAGAGTATGTTTCAAAATGTGTGGTATGCCAAAAGACTAAGTATGACAGAGAGAAGCAACCTAGATTACTCCAACCATTTCCTATCCATAATTAGAGTATATCCATGGATTTTATCTTTGGATTACCCAAGTCTATCCATGGGAATACGAGAATATGGACAATAGTCGACACGTTTAGCAAGCAAGTACACTTTATTCCTGTCAAAAAGAATATTAGAGCACACCAAATGGCAACTCTCTTCATATCCCATATTTTCAAACACCATGGATTTCCAACATCCATCGTGTCAAATAGAGACCCTAGAATGACCGGTAATTTTTTAAAAGGTCTCTTTGAAAATCTAGGTACAGGATTGAATTTATGTTCGGCCTATCATCCACAAACTGATGGCCAAAGTGAGATAGCCAATCTTACGATACTCGATCTACTAAAGACTTATGTTATAGAAGTAGATCAATGCTCACAATAGGAAAAGTATTTACCTCTTGTAGAGTATGCGTACAATCATATTGTCCATACTTCTACAGGAAAAGCACCTTTTGAAATCATAGAGGGAAGACCTAAAAGTCCCTTGCTACTAAAAGTACAGATCTTCGTTGTCGATGAGTATAGCCGTGACCTACAATAATATTTCCAAAAGATTAAGGAGGCAGAAAGCTGCTATTGACAAGCACGGAAGAGCCTTAGCGTTTAAAGAAAATTATTGGGTCTTACTTAAGTTTCCCAAGGCTCGATTGAGGCAAACAACGGGCAAAAATCCTACGGGACATCAAAAGTATTATGCTAAACTAGCAAAAAGATACCATGGTTCTTTTCAAATTTTGAAGCCAATCAATGAGATGGATTATAAACTCAAGTTGCCCAACCATTGGCTCATACACAATGATTTTCATGTGAGCCTACTTAAGCCCTACAAAGGAGAGTCCCCCAAGCGAACCAATTATTGAAGACCCTCCCGAAATCGAAGACCAAGAAGAGGTGCTACATACCCAAAGCTATCCTTCGGCATGAAGAGAAGGTATTACAACATGGTAAGATTATCCCACGGTATCTTATTAAGTTTAAAAATTATCCTTTTGAAGATGCTAGATGGTTGCAAGGAATACAACTTAAGGATAGTATGAACCTTGTCAATGCTTACAATGCTACATTAGAGTAACCAAATGTACAAGTTTCTTTTAAACGACCAATGTTTTGTCTTATAAGACCAATTCTCTTTATTGTGCACAAAATTAAATAGTATGCATGCTTTCAATCATGTTTGTAATGACGACCTCTCTCAAACACCAAGTAGAATTTGTCACTCTACTTGGGAGAATGACATGGACTAAAGAGTAGACATGTTTGCGGCAACTATGTCTCCCAAGCACCAAATGGATTAGTCATTGATCTTGGAATGATTTCGTAGGGTAAAAGGGATACTCTACCACCTAAGAAACATTGACTAATGACTAAGGCTTTATCTCTTCTACCTCATAATCGAGGACGACTATGATTTCAAGAGAGAGGTAATGTCATTAAATCTAATATCGAACCAACCCAAATGATTTTCTCATATTAAACTGATCATTTAATGTAGGAGAATAAATGGGAACAAGGGTTAGAATATAGACATGTACTTATGGGTCTATCTCAACATGGGGCCAATGGTAAAGGGGTCCAAATGAGAGATGCTCTTTCAAAGAGCAAGGCTAGCTAATGGAGCTCAAAGACCTTAGGGTTAGATTCGTTAAAGACCTCCAATGGCTAGTGTTAAAAGTCCTTTGACCGTAGGCAAGCTAGGGCTATGCTTGAGGTGGGAACCCGGCCCAAGCTTGAGGTGCTTGTCGTGCTTGATGACTGAGATGCTTGAGGTGCTTTTCATGCTTGAGATGCTAGGGTTGTACTTGAGGTGGGAACCCGGCCCAAGCTTGAGGAGCTTAAGGGCCAAGCTTGTGGTGGAAACTGAGCCCAAGGTTAAGGGGCTTGAGGTGTCACAAAAGTCAAACAAGATCCCTACAAGGAGGGGGAGAGCCATGCAAGTAGGGGGATGGTTGGATTACCTCTCTCTCCCCCAAAGGCCGCCCCTTGCTCAAGAGGCAAGTAGGACACATGTCAAGCCCCTAGCTAGGTTACCCTCAAGGAGTGTCCCTATTGGTTGATCCCTAGAGAGGTCCAATGAGGAATAAGCTAATTAAATTAATTGTTTTGAGCTTTTATCAAGCCCTCTCTTTGTAAGAGGAAAGGAGGACACTTGTCCAAGGAATACCTCTATTGCTAAGTAATGAACCATCTTGTGGTTGGTTAGGCTTGGAGAGGCCAATGAGATTTCACCTTGAGCTAGAAGAGGGGGTTGACCCAAGCAAGGAGGGGGCTTGCTTGCGAGATATACTCTCCCAGACACACACACTCTCATATGACCTCACCCTCTCGCAGATTGCTCATATGCAAGAAGTAATGCCAGAAATTAGAGCAGCAAGGGAAAAGGGGAAGATTGATTTTAACAGGGATGGAAAGGTGGTGATATTGGAGAGACGCCCCGCATGACGGTGCGAGACCTATGGGACCACACTAAAGATGGCAACCTGGAATTGTAATGGGTCACTCCATCTTGATGTAGGGGCCTTTGAGGATAGCTTCACGGGGAGAGACATCATTTTCTATTCTGAGACGCATCAAGCACCTTGTCAATCCATGCCATAGGTGAGCGGATATAGATGGGAGACAGCCTGCAGACACGAGACCATATTGGAGCATCAAGGACGGGGCTCAGGGGGAGTGGCAGTTCTATTCAAGGAGGAGTTGCAGCCACTGATACATATATCATGCAAGGATCTAGTACGTCAGTATATGCATCACCTAGAGGACAATCCCCCTTTGCTATTTTGGATAATGACATATGGGAGTTTTCCAAAGATGGTGACATTATCATACTAGGGGATTTCAATGCTAGGACTGCCCACTACCAGACAATATAGCACGCAAGGATGAACAGGCTAGGTACATGTGTGTGACGCTCAGGGCAGAGACAGGCAGATACCTCTACATTTCTATTTGTTACTTTCCTCCTAGTACGTTAGTATATGCATCACCTAGAGGAAAATCCCCCTTTGCTATTTTGGATAATGACATATGGGAGTTTTCCAAAGATGGTGACATTATCATACTAGGGGATTTCAATGCTAGGACTGCCCACTACCAGACAATATTTTATGATCCTTCCAAGGAGATGCTTAGGGAGTTGGACGTCACAGAGATGGGTCTATCCAGACTATCACAAGATGAGGAATACACTAAATATGGCAGATACCTGATAGATATGGGAACCGCACATAGATTGGCCATTGTGAATGGCCTACAAAGATTTTCAACAGCTGGAGGTTTTACTTGCTTTCCACACCAACATGGTGCCAGCACAGTGGATTATGTTATGGCCCACTAGCCATGTTATGGCCCACTAGCCAGGTCTCATTTATTCTTTCAGGATTACATGATGGGTACTAGGCCAATTGGAGTAGCAGTTGATCATGCCATCTTGTCTTTCACCTTGACCTTTCAGTTCTGCACAGCTCCATTAGGAGAGGTCACCCCACACACACTCGGTATACCTTCATGGGGAGACGGATTCTGTGTATATGGATGAGATATACAGGCAGTTATGCACCCAAGAGCCGGGACGACCACTAGATGAACTCACTCAGATACTGACAGAGATACTCCATGATGCAGCATCAGAGGCATATCCCCACAGCCAGCCCACACGGAAACGATCTGGGAGCATGCCCCAAAATAATTGGTATCATGAGGAGTGTAGAGAGACGAGGATCAAATTACAGAGGGAAGTGCTCATGGGTATTACCACACATAGACAGTCACGGATTACCTTCCGCCGCCTAGTGCAACGAAAGAAAAGGGCTTATCTATCTCAGCTAAAGCGGATCTGTATCAGTTATTTATAAGTCAAGACTCAGGCGAAGCATGGAGGCTATTCCACGAGCATTCACCACCACCAGCGGTCACCTCCACTGAGACATGGGGGAATATGCCACATCTCTCTACACAGCATCAGGGCAACCACCTCTGTCAAACCCACTAGCAACATGCCCGGAGACATGTTCTTTCTTTACGACCGAGAGGGTAAAGAAAGCCACTGACAGGATGAAGACAAGGAGAGCACATGATCATGATGGTCTGGTAGTAGAGCACTTCATCCATGCCAAAGATATGCTTGCAGAGCTCATGGCTATGATGTTTAATCGAGCCATGTATGAAGGCTTCCCGGAGACTTGGAGTATCTCTATGATTGTGCCTATTTTCAAGTCAGGAGATCCCATGATTCCCCTGAACTATCGCACCATCATGGTTGGTCACACATTAGCTAGGATATATGCATCCGTTCTTGAGCAGGAGCTGAGTAGATGGGCAGAGCGAGAGGGCATAAGAGCACCAAGGCAAGCAGGTTTCAAGAGAGGTTTCTCCACCCTTGACCAGATTTTGACACTCAGAGCTATTTTTGAGGAGGGTAGACACCATGGCAAGAGGATCTATTGTAGCTTTGTGGATTTCCGCAAAGCTTTTGACACAGTGCCGAGAGCCAGACTTATACGCAGACTACAGGACATGGGTGTGCCTACAGAGCTGATATGGGGTATGTTGGCTCTATACAGGACAGTGATGGGGTGGGTACGCATCACTAAGGGAATGTCTGACATGGTCCACTCCACTATTGGAGTAAAGCAGGGATGCCCCCTATCCCCGACTCTTTTTGGGATGTATGTGGATGAGTTTTCAGACTATGTAGAGCGTCAGGGGGACAGGGGGGCTCAGCTAGCAGGGACATGGATTCCATTGTTACTATATGCTGATGATATTGTGCTGATTTTTGACTCTCCAGAGCGGATGGAGCGTCATTGCATGCTCTGCATACATTTGCTCGTGACAGTGGATTGTCTGTCAATCTGGGGAAAACCAAGGTTATGATGTTCAACACCACGCCACACTGGGTCAGGAGGTCGGCACCCACATTTATGTATAGCCAGGAGACTGTGGAGTACACAGATGCATATACTTATCTTGGAGTAGTCTTCGGTGGACCGGTGTTTTCACTAAGGAGAGCATCAGAGACTAGACTGACGAGAGCATATGCAGCTTTGGGAGGACTAGAGAGGATGTGTTCGCACGTTCAGTTTCAGGAACCCGAACAAATCTTTGGCTTTTTGACACTCTAGTTGTTGGGGTATAAAGCCCAATGTGGTCGCCCAGGTAAGTGGGCGGGCCGCCAGGTATGTACACATGTTCTTTTGTAAAAACCTAATAAGAACTCACTATGCTCTACACATTACAGTAGAGCGAGTTCACCATATCATCGTGCTCTTCTTCTCGCACTCTCTCTCGCGTCGCACTTCCGCTCGTACTCCTTCAACTGGTATCAGAGCTCAGATCGAGGCTCGGGGCAGCACTGCAGTAGGCTAGAGTCACCAGCTCAGATTGGAGTGAAATTCGACAGGCGAAGACACGGCCCCAAATCTCGTGGGACGTCCCGAAGAGCTTGGTGCCGTCAGAATTTCATTCTGAGGTCATCTCGGCCACCGTTCGTCTTCAACAAAGGTCTGCGCAGGCCATTTTTGACTACGTGGTCTCGACGGGTGCAGATCCGACTCTGCAAATTTGGGGTTTTCGGCCTACGACTGCAGGTGCTGAGGATATCGACACTCCCAGAGTGTTGATTTGTGGTTGTCTACACATCGAAGGATGGCTCACAGTTCTTGGAGGCGTGTCACATACGACACGGGCGCATCTACACACAGACTGTAGGCGACATCCACTAGTTCATCAGGTAGCTTGTGTTTTCTGCTTGATATTCCAGATTTCATCCTGACATTGCAAGTACTTCCACATGGGATGTATTGTCAGAGATGATGTATGTCTGTTGAGGGTTTGCAGGCTGTGAGTCACGCAGCAAACAACCGCCGCAGCGGTTACAGCATATAGTGGGAAATTTGTGGATGTATGACTTTGTGGGAAGTCTATGTACTGTCAGATTTACTGCAGCCTTTGTTGAGGGTCGAGTGAGGTGTTAAGGCGGTTACGCCGCTAGCGGAAGCTAAATAGCGAGAACTCAACCAACAACAGAATTTGTCAGCCGAGGACGAAGCTTGACCCGCAGGCACATGGAAACAACTAGGTGGGTGTCAAATCACCTACTCGACCTTCTAATGACAATCACTACTAAGGAAATCAAATCTAAGTTCTAAAATACGCAAGTGGCTGAAATCCGTACTACGAACGAATGCTATACAAAACAGGATCTAGAATCATTGAATCGATCTCAAACTCAAGGGGAAGTCTATACACTACGTAAGAACAACACCCTAAAGACTTGAACTGCAAAATCAACCTATAATCACTCTGTGCGGTAAACGCGTATGAAAACAGGCCGAAAAATACAGGTGACCGAAACTTGACCCCGATGGTACTAATGCGTAGCTCTACTCGTTGTGGTTCTATAGATATGCTGCACGCTCCATTCCGACACACGAGTTGGAAGAAAACTCACACCGAAGCTCGTAGGAACTTACCACACATAGAAGCCGATAGCGCGCACTCTTGGTATCTGTGCGTAGCTCTCGCCGTTGCTAACACAATGGCGGTGTCGCTTCTCCAATGGTGGCTCCGTAGCTCGCGTAGCAAGTAGATAAGACTCTCTCTCTCTCTCTCTCTCTCTCTCTCTCTCTCTCTCTCTCTCTCTCTCTCTCTCTCTCTCTCTCTCTCTCTCTCTCTCTCTCTCTCTCTCTCTCTCAGACACAGTCACGGCGCTCCAAAAACTCACTTTGATTAAATAAAAACTCTCCTTTAGGTTACAAAACTTTGGCTTATATACCTCAGTCTTGGAGGTGAGAACATCTCTAACTAATTACATCAGCAAGTGAAATTACTTCGGAATTACAAGCTGGAAACTCAATTGAGTCCCGTTACTTAATGAATGGCTCCAATCAAAATCAATGTCGGAAAGACATTTATTACAATCAATGGTTACAAAAATGATGAGTGTGAGCAAAAATGTGGTGTGATCCTCTGCTGGCTCAACACTCCGGGGCTCCGCGTTCATGTCATCCCTGACATGACTTTTATGCTTGGTCAATAAAGTCCTGTCATCTTGAGCATCTGCAAATGTGATTCGTATCGTAGGTTGCCGATGGTCAAGGTTGGGCCGAATATTTTGCTTTCGTGGGTGAAAAAGCCGGTGTAGAAAGCTTCTTCGAATATTTGCATGTGGAAGCTAAGCAAAAACATAATCCTTTGGTATAGGAGGTGCAACACTTTTGGAGAAGGCTGCAATGAAAGATCATATATCATATCAGTCACTGTGTCGGCCGTCGATAGTAGACTCGAGGTTGTGGCTTTATCTGGCGCGAACACTTCAATGCAAGCTAAGAGAGTCCTGCAGATTTTCTTGAGCATCTGACACGAAAGGTCAGGAGAGCCAGTAAAGAGCTTGATGGTGCCCGTTAGGGCTTTCACCATGTAGGCTTTACCTATTCTCTCTCCTGCCTTTGGTCCTGGCATCCTGGGATAATTAAGCCAATTTGGCTTCTTTTCTGCAATCTTGCCATGCTCTTTCCAGTTTCTGACTCTTGGCACCGGGCAGAAGGTTGCATTCTCCCAAATCTCCTTTGGTGCCTCCACCAAGTAGATTAGGTAGGCTGGGTATTTGTTTAGCTAACCTTTCCTCCATCTAGGTTGTGAATCTACTATCTTCTTTGACTGTTCCTCCTTTGTGATGTCGCCTTCGTAAAGAGCGACATACTGCTCCTCCTCTATTCTCTTTTGCGTCTTTAGCACTTCAAATTTCATCAAAGGGAAAGGCAGGCTGGGTTGCATCCACTCTTCATGGAGCACTTTTGTGTCTAATCCCTGAAGTCTAATGGAGATGAGGAGTCTCCTCTCCCATTCCATTTCCGCCTTGGCACTCTCCTCTGCTAACTTTTCTATTTGGTCATGGAGCCTTTGTTCTTCTTCTTCAGAGATTCCTGAAGTCGAGGCCACCTCTTGAGCTGGGGCTGGATCTTCAATTATGGTTGCCTCTCCAGTTTCTGGTAGCTCTATGGCTGCTCCACCTGATTCTGCGTGTGGTGTCTCTGTCTCTCTTCTTTGTTGCTCTTGTAGATCTTGGAGCTGTTTGCGGAGGGCCTCATTCTCTGTCCTTAGTGTTTGATTTTCTAATGTGAGCCTCTCCTCTGCAGCCAATGATCCCTCCGCAATGTGCAACCTTTGCACTTGCTCTAATCTCAGCTCTCTTTGTAAGCTTCGGATCTGGTCTTCTAAAGCTGGTACGAGAGTTCCTTCTTGTTCGGTTCCTGCTCTGCTAGCTCTAGGGGTAGTCCTAAGTCTAGTGATTGTTCTTTCTTGGAGCTCGACTCTTTCCCTTAGCTCAATGAGCTCATCCTTGGCTGCCTCCAACTCATCTTCTATCCGCTCCTTTGCTTCCTGTGCACTTGTTACCTCTCTTGAAGCCTCGGCTAGCTGGAGTATCAAGCCGTCTCTCTCGTTTTCCGCGTCATAGAGTGATGCTTTATGACTTTCAGATTCAGTCATAGCATTCTCTAATTTCCTCTGCAACTCTGCTTCCCTTTGTTTGGCTGTCTCAATCTCTACTTCCTTTGCCCTGGATCTTTCTTTGATCTTGCCTAGCAGTTCATGCACCATGTGCATGTCTTTTTCATCTTCATCTGTCAACTCTAAAGCTCTTTCTGCCACCACCTCCACTGGCTTCGGCTCTTCTAGTACGTTCTTTTCGTCCAGTTTCTCTTCACTTTCTTTTGTACTCTTTGTTTTTTCCTCCGTCCCTCTCCGATCATCTTGTTTTTGTAGGGTGATCCCATAAACTGCCTCAAGGGTCTCTGTTTCAGTGTATCCTATCGCTACCAAATCCTCATAATCATTTCTCTTTTGTTGAACTGGATCTATCTCCTTTTCTTTGGTCTCGGCCTTCGGCTTTTCCAAATCATCTGTGTCCATCTCTATTGTGGTCTCTTCCACGATATTTTTCGTCTTCTTCGGGCTTGGTACATCAGTCATAGAGGGGTATCTGTCCTCAGCTTCCTTGGCTTTCCCCTTGTCGGCTTGCCCGTCTTTCTCTTGAGATTTAGTAGACTCATCTACTTTCCCTTTCCCCTTGTCGTCCTTTTTCAGCTCAGCTTTTAAAAGCTGTACCTCCTCTTCAGTGTATGGCTCGACAGGTTGCTGCTCCAGTATAGCCTCTGACTCCTCATAAGCTTTAATATATTGATCGTATTGATCAACATGTGGCCTGGCTGAGCTAGTTCCGACTTTGGTGGGGTCTGGCACCCACTTTTCTTCAAAGTCACCCTTTAGAGCTCTTTCTGCTCTAAACTGCTCCACTAGTCTTTCCATTCTTGCCACTTTCTGACTTTTGGTTTGCTTGGGAGCAACCTTCTTCTTTACTTTCTTCATAAGTGGCTCGTCCACCTCCTCTTCAGGTTCTGAAACTATTTCTAGTTTCCAGCGTGCTCTTGTGGATGCCCTCTTGGATACTTCGGGCTGTTCTTCCTCCTCGTCGGCTTCTCTAAGCCACTCATTCTGGGAGGGAACCTTGGCCACTGATCTCTAGCTCCAATAGCTTCATAAGCTTTCTTGTCAGAATTTCCGCTCCTCCTATGTACTTTGGCTTCTCGTTGTGCATGGCAATTACTTGCTCGTGGATGTGTTGAGCGTAATTCACCTCTTTTGGCATATTGCTCTTTAATGCCCATGTGATGGTGGTCGCAATGGCATGGGGCGGTGTCGTATACTTTTGCGGTCTTTTACTGCAAACATGGAGAAACTGGTTGTACAGTCGGCAAAGGGTTGCCGCTCTTTGGTCCGCCATATCTCCATAGGTTGCATTCTGTTTCTTGGATCCATAGACCTCTATGGCCTCCCTTCTTTCCCTGACAGAGCTCCCTTTGTTGTGCAGCTTCAATGCGTCTGCAATGAGCTGTGGAGTGATCTGTACTTCTACTTTCTCTCCATCCATGGCTGTCAATGTGGCTTTCCCCATCCTTCTGAATAGATGTTGCCAACTCGTACACTCTTCTTGTATCCACACCTGATGGTCTCGAGGTGAAGAAACTGTGCAAGTCTGCCCTTTCCAGGTACCTGCTGATGTCTTCTGACCTGCTATAATTTACCAATTCCTGTGGGATCATCGGTACATCCACCGCTTGCCCTTGAGGATCTCTGAAAGTCCCCTGGTAGATCTTTATTCCCTCTTTCTCCAATACTGCTTCCTCCACCCAAGTTTTGGTTGGCTTGAGGGTTTCTGCTGGAATGTCAAAGGGTTCCGCTTCGCAAGAGCATCTTTGATTGTCGGTCTTTTTCTCTTCGTTGCCGATAACTTGGCGGAATCCATGGATCCTGTAACTCCAATTTTAGAAGTTAGCGTCTTTTTAGTACTGAAAGCCGAAATGAAGCTTTTAACTATCCAAATGACTTGAAAATTGAAACATGAGCTATTCAGGGCCTAAGGATGCAAGGTAGGTGAAAAAATATGCAAAATGGGCTCAAAATCATGCTGGAGACATCATACGCGTATGATGTCTTTTGTGTCAAAATGACTTCATATTGGTTGTGCTTGTAGCTGATAGTGTATACATGAGTATCATATGCTTGGATTTGAGTTTGGATACCATTTGGTCAAGTTTTGGCCAGTTTAGTCTAGTTCCGACTCTTGGCAAAATTTTGAAAGGGATTTGGATTTTATGATCCAAATTGGATAAAAATTGGTGGTTCATTTCAAATGGCATGTAGATCACTTCTGTTTGGTGGTTGAAGCCCTGAGGTGGCAAAATCACATAGTGAGACATCATAGACATCATACGCGTATGATGTCTTTAGTGTATTTTTGGACCAAATTTCTCTATAAGCTTGGATTTGGCTTTAGATAGGCTTATTCAGTGGATTTATGAAGTTTGGATAGATTTTGGGCTAAAAATGGCTCTGGAGACATCATACGCGTATGATGTCTTTTTCATCAATGTTGCATGGGATTGGTTCTGTGGACTCCCCATGTACTAGTGAAGGACTATATCTACTCAAATCTTGGTTTGGACTTGAGTATGTTGGATTTGGGCCAAAAATAGGCTTTAGGTGAAGGATTTTCCTTCAATTCGGCTAATGGGGTGATCCTCTTGACCAAATGGTTCCAAATTTCATATGTAGCATGTATTAGATATATATAATGGATGTATGATGACAAATGAGCAGTTTTGGCTCTGTAAGTGCAAATAGACATCATACGCGTATGATGTCTTTTGTGTCAAAATGGTGCTTTTTGGTTCCAGATAGCTTGTAGATGTGTTAATCAACAATCCTACAAAGTTTCAATGAGTTTGGAGTTATTTTGACAAAATTAGGACCAAAAATCAATTTTATGGCCTACTTTGCGTCTTTTTGATTTTCCTTGGGTTTTCTAACTCCAATTCTCATGATACTTGGTTCATAGGATGTGCTTAACATGTGGAATGAGGCTATGCACTCAAATGTTGAAATGGATGTGAAATTCATGCTGTGAGACATCATACGCATATGATGTTTTTTCTTGAAATGTTGGTCTTTTTGTGCAAAGAATGCTTTGTGCTAGTGCCCTAAGCCCTGCTAACTAGTTTTCAACTTAAAAAGTCATTAGTTTAGCTAAAAAGCCCCCTTATAGGCATTTCAGTCTCCGAAGTCGTCTTTTTGCCTTGGAGTTGAATTTCTTCAACTTTTCTTCTCGAGAGTTGCATTTCCAGCTCATTGGATATGTTGTGAAGCCATCTATTTGGTTGAACTTGACTTTGGCTTCCCGTTCTCCATCTTTCTCCTTTTGGTTGCCCGAAAGCGTCTTTTTCACCATCGGTAAGTGAATCAGCTTTCTTTTGGGTTTTGCTTGCAAACATAAGTCATCCATGTATATTTGAAGCTGCTTGTGAAGTTTCATTTCATTCGGTCGTCAATTTCAGCCGTTATGCCAAAATGACGCTTTGTGTGTCCGCAGCCGAATCGGTTGTTCCGACCTACTTTTGATGGTCCGAACCTGGAGATACTCCATGGTTGCATTGCCCTCAATGTTGTTAAGCTTCCTGAGAAGTTTTGTGTCGTTTCGACAACTTTTTCCTGTTTGCCTCTTGCAGGCTCTGTTGACCTAGGGTTTTTCCAGTCGTTCTTTCTCGAGCTTTGAGTGTTAGAAACCCATGTTCTATACTAGGGTAACCCACCTATAAGTTCTTGCAAGGTTTGATTAGGCGGTTGTGCCACTACCTAGCATTCTACCGCATTCCCCGTCTGCTCTTGTTTCTTGGTTTTTGGTCAGTTTTCGCGACAAAAGTTAATGATAAGCATCAAAAGCTTATGGAAACAAGTCTACCTCTCATGTCTGGTGTCCTCTGAGCTCTCGTAGCAGTCGTAGAAGGCTGTAGAAGGTTGGATGCTCCTGTGTGCTCTTTGCTCTCTCTCCAAGAAGGTAATAGTGGAAATGAGCTTGAAAGTGAAGTGAAAAATACTTAACTTCGGACTTCCCGGATCACTTGTTACCAAATTTGACATGTGCTCCTATCTCGTCGTGAAATGCACTTTAGGATTTGAAATTTCTCAATTTGAACTCCGTTTGACCTGTTTCTGAGAAATCTGTCCACTTTGCCAAAATTCTGTCATTTCGGGCTTTCCGCAACTTTTTCAGAATTGTACCCAATTTTTACCATGGGTTTCCCTTGTCATTAGGACCATCACCGTCTATTCTTTTCTTTTTTCCCGATCTCGTTTCACCTGCTTTTTTATTTTTCTTTTATTTTTATTAAGAAAATCATAAAAAATAAAGGAAAATAGCAAATTGAAGCCAAAAAATCCAAACATACACGATAAATAGCTGGTAACCCTGTGTATATGAATATACACTTATTTGTGATTTTTGGACTTGGATTACCACTTTTTTCCACTTTTTAGCTCCAAAAACACTCTTATTTAGTGATATTTACACGTCTAGAGACCCAAATTCATCATTTGATCTCTTCTTGTTGCAAAACAAGGTATATAAGGGCATAAATATTATCAATATCGCAATCAAACATAAAAATTGCAAAATCATGTAAGACACTGCCCTTGTAATATAATTTTGTTTTTTTTCTTTGTTTTTGCGCTTGTAGCTGCTTTGTAACTCCTGTATACCTGTATACCTCCCCCGCTCCTAGTCTGAGTCCTCCCGGACGACTATGAAGTGTCTGTGGGCGAAGCATTGTAGTTGTTTTGGTCATAAGTTCCAATGCAATTGTAGAGCGATGATACAACAGTCTTTCCAATAAAGCTGCTCTTTGTTTGATTGAAGGATTGGTGGTCGGTTTTGGGTTGGTTTTGGCACTTTGGTAGTAGAATCAGTAGATGGATTCTTCTTCACTTTGTTGTTCTTTTTCACAATCCAAATCTGCTTCCGCTTCACTTGTGCTTGTCACAAACTCTTTGCGACCCAAACTTGCTTTGTTCTTTGTGTTGATTTCCTCGACTTGAAATACCTAGGAGTTTCCGTTGATTGTACTGAAGGGAGTTCCTGTTTACAAATCTTTGGGATCCAAATTTGCTTGCTATAGCTTTTGTGCCGTCCATGACTCTTTGGAATCACAGATCTGTTTCAACTGTCCTTTGCTTGTT
>NW_028221440.1:2507854-2555554 GCF_014529385.1 Adiantum capillus-veneris
CCAAGTCTATTACAAAACCAATCCAAAAGAGTTTGCATGAAGGGATAATGGTGCATGTGGTAAAGGTCTCAGTAGGGTTATTTGACGTAGAACAATACTCAAGTCGAATAGTACCATCCAAGGTCTTGTTATGACCAAAGTGATACTGTATCTCTATATGCTTGGTCTGGGCATGAAAACACGGGATCCTCGCAATGGATATACAAATTTGACTGTTTGTATAAACGATGGTCGTCTGCTATGGAAACCAATCTCTAAAAGCAACTTGAGTAGAAGATGCAACCTTAGGTCTGCCTCTTACTACCTCATGAAATCGCTCCTGAACCAAATGAAAAGATGTAACCCTATAGTTGAACGTCCTCCATGTGAATCTCCACCCAATCGGAATCATTCCATTCACGAAGAGTAATCTTGAAGTCCATACCTTCGGCGGTGTACCATATGCCCAACAACTTAGGCGGCTTCAAATACCGCAAGATCCAGAGAGCCTACTTTATATGTGACTTGGCAGGCCTCTGCATAAATGAATCGAGAAGTCCCACCGAGAAAATTGATGTTGAAATGGGTGTTAAGCAACAATCAAGAGAAGGACCAGCTTTCAATACTTCGTAATGCCAATTACATCGGAGGCGTCATATAGGGACAACATTTGGTTGGGATCCATCGGAGTAGAGATAGGTCTACATTGAGTCACATCCAATGCCTCCCAACAATTCTTGGACATAGCCTTGTTGAGAAAGAAAAATGCCCCCTGTGTTTGCCATATCTCGAGGAGTCCAAGAAAGTAATGAAGCAAGTTGAGATCTATCATCTCAAACTCATTTGCCAAGGTCTCCATAGTACTGTGTATATGCCGATTATGGCTATGTGTAATCACAAGATCGTTCACATAGAGGATAACAAGTGTCACCAATCCTCCCCCTCTTAAAGATTATAAATCTGGGTCCTTGGTAGACCCACTTGACACCAAGGACCTTCCGCTTTAGTGGCCCCGGACTCCATGCGTTATTTCAGGGAGTGTTTGAAATAGTTCAATCGCTCTAGACCAAAAGGTGTTCCTTTTTGGGACATTTACCAATCTCGGACTCCATGGCCTCTTCCACTTCGGTTTTTGAAAGGGCCATGTGTAACGTGAGGTAGGCACCACGTGCCAACGGAAAAAGAACAGACTGAACTCAGTACATGTTTAAAGGCCCTTGGCCTCTCAAAAGCAATCTACAAAAAAGCTTCAAGTTCTAAAAGCATTTGGCCCAAAAGCTAGCGTCCAAAAGCAGCCAACGCTAATCACGAAAATCCGTACAGGTACCCACGTTATCACAGTCAACGTAAAACGTGAATTTTCATATAGGCTGCCATGTCAACAAGTTAGCGTAAATTGCGGACTGTCCATATAGCTGCCACCTCATCATCTTTTTACGCTAGAGATTTGTGTGTGTAGTCTTGCTTTATTTATCCCTAGTCACTTGGGCCCCATTAAACGGGGTCCCATTGTCACCAGCGTGTGACTACTATCTATCCTTTTGTTGATTTCTTTCTTATTATCTATTTACTTTCACTTTTTGGAAACACCCCTCGGGAAATCTAACTGCCTTGCATTGCATAGCTAGTGTGGAACTGTCCAGAGGGAGTCCAGGCCTGAGGGCAAGAGAGCACTAAGGTTGGACAAAGACTATGGTTAGCCAAAGTGGGGTCATTGACTAGCCAAAGTGGAATCCTTTGCTACAGAGGCTACATTTCAGTTCTAGATGTGGTCGCAGTGTACAAAGAGGGTCGGATGACCTAGAAAGATACAAATGGCAGCATCTCCTAAATTTAGGGAACTGCTATTTTGGGACCTGAAAAATGTGTTGACGTCATTATCTCCGGAATGACAAGGGGAACATTTTCTTACTCTGCCGTGAAGTCAACTGGGCAACCGGTTGGGAGATTTTTAGGCGGCAACCCCGAAACGGGAAAATGCTTGTAAATGTGCCAAGTGGCACATTCTGGTGCACTTGCCTCATGCAACAAGAAGTGGCGCTGAATTTTAAGCTGGGAGAGCCTCATTTTCAGATTTGTCACAGGTAAGAGCTATGGAGTTGCTTGCTTTCCCTCTTATGCACAGTGCGGTGCCAGGAGTGATGCCCTGCACGCTACGCACTGTCCTCTCTCTCCCCTTTGGCAGTATGTTATGCCCCTCTAGTGGGCTCTTCATTTGACCAATGTACAGTTGTGTGGGTTCATGCGTGATTGCCGAGGCAAGAGCCTCTTGCACAGGTACTGGATTAGCTAGCGGCTAATCCCCCCGCAGGTACAGGTGAATTCGGAGAGGTTTCACGCTAGAAATCTCGTCCGATTCAAAGGGCAAGTAGCCCTACAGGTGCAGGAGCTCGAGGACTTGCTACGGATGCGACCGGCACGCGAAACGGAGCCCGAAACAGTAAATTACAGCCTGCTGTGTATTTTTGCAGGTTTAGGGTTTTGGCCCTAAACGGACCCTAATACCCCCAGGAGGTTCGGGGACGCAAGGGGACCGCTGTACAGGTGATCTTGGCGCATTTTCAGGGCTGAAAACAGAGAATTCAGCGTGCTGCAGATTCTCGCCAGGTTTTGCAAAGTGCCCGTATGCGTCGGGAAAGTCAGTCAATGCGTGGGAATACTGACTGTGAAGGGTCCTAGTACAGTTATGCTGCCGAAATCAGGCCGGAAACAGCTGAAATTCAGACAAGTTTGTGCAGGGCAGCTTGTAGGGATCCCTCTTTTAAAGAATAAAGAAATACCGAAAATGGCGCCTAAGTTAGGGGCCAATCTGGTGTCCGTCTACTCATACAGGTGCAATCTAGCAGCCTGTATCCCTCTCCCCTTTGTTGTGTCTTGAAAGTACAGGTATAATAGACGACTAATAATGGGTGAAAGCTAAATCAAGGTTTAAAGTAAAGTCTACCGCCCTTTGGATTGAACAGGCCCAGTTACATGGTTACATTGCCGGGATTAAATCACTTTTTCCCATAGAAGTGAGCCTTGGTCAGATTGGGCTTGAAGACACAGGGGATCATAGACCAGACACAGGAATTGCAATTATGGCTGACAGACAGATGACGATATATTCAGGACCAAGTTGGCTACTGCTGGGCTATGTTCACACAAGTAATGCAGAACCCGAGGTTTTTAGGCTTTCTACAACCTCCTGTTCCGTCTCAGCAAGTTGGGTCACTGGATCATATTCAAAAGCCTTTTAAGGCTCGAGCACAGGTGATTCATACCGCACAGTCAATGGAAACACCTGTAACTTGACGGAGAACATGCAGTCTCCACAACCTATGCCTAAGGTGCAAGAACAGGTGGCTGAGATGCCAGTCTTTCAGGCTGTACCAGTTCAGCCCGCCACCTTTCAGCAGCCTATAGCTGGTTCTAATGGACAGGGAAGCAACCTACAGGCTATGCAACAAGTCTTCCCACCACCTTCAGTACATCCTGGCTATTTTGGAGGTGGATCGGTATTCCAGAGCATGGCTGGTCATGGACCTGGAAATCTGTTTTTACACGCTAGAAACAGTGTTTGGGGGTGCTCAAACGATGATGCCTAACCCCATGTACAGTGTCATGGGTATGCAACCAGGGTTTCAGAGCACTCAGGGCCAATTTGGGATGCCACAGGCAAATTTTGGTATGGCTGGAATTACAAATCAGCAGCCAAATATGGCATTTCCAAGTCAAGTTAATAGCGGCCAAGGAACACAGATGAACCCTAATAGTGTTTCCCATGTTTCAGTCACTTCCATATGACAATTTAAACGCCGCTGGAGAGGCCAACTCCGTACAAAGAAGGTGGCAAAGGTGTGTCATTCACGACCTTTACAGGGTTTGATGACAGGAAGAAGGCTCTTTCATTCCTCCAGTAGTTTGACAAGGCCTATGCAAGGGGAAACTTTACAGAGGCTTCAAAGGTCCGCAAGGCAGCCACTTTCTTGACAGGGAATGCGGGACAATGGTGGACAACTTTATTGCTTCAAGGGCAAGCTCCGTCCACATGGATTTACTTCAAGCAGATTTTTGCAGCAGCATGGTTATCTGATGACTTTGAAGCAGATGTCATGACAGAATGGCACCAGCTTAATGCTGCCACTTGCAGAAATCTGGATGATTACAATCGGAAGTTTTGGAAAGCTCTACTTCCAGTAACTTCCTATAGGTTGTGCCATTGACAGAACAGATTGAAAAATACTGTTGTGGCCTACCCAAAGGATTGAGAAAAATACTGCACAAAGACCAAAGTCACTACTTTGACGCAGCTCATCGAGGTAGCAAACACTGGCAATGGTTTGCTCAAGGGAGAAGATTGTGAATTTAACACTGGCGTCAAGGCAGGATCAGGCAAGAAAAATTCAGCCAAGAAGCACGTTCCCAATGAGGCTCCTAAAGGACTCAGGAGTCAGCCAACGCAGGGAAAGACAAAGCTACGGCTGAATCAGAAAAGGGACCAGCAAAGAAATGGAAAAGACGTTTTTCTCGCAAGTCAGAAGAGCAAAAGAAGGTCCTGAGGACAGAGAACAAATGCTTTATATGTTAGCAGCCTGGCCACATTGCTTACAACTGTCCTACAAAGAAAAGGCCAGCTGATTCTGAAAGACAAGGAGGACAGGAAAGGAAAGAAGCCTATGGCTGGTCTAGTGCCAGATATGGTGGGCGACAAGCCAAATTCAGATGCAAGTGAGCTTTGCAGAGCATGGAGAAAGGTCAGGGATCAAACAGTGCTTATCTTCTTTGATCCAGGTGCCAAGCCAACTTCATTTCCCCAGAATTGGCTTCAAAGTTGGGAATCAGACCTGAAGAGATGGGGTATACAGCAGAGGCAGGTTTGGCATGTCCTGGCCATACAGAGGCTGTGACACCCATCATTGGAAAGTTGCGTCTACATATCCAGTCCTATATAGATGCTGAAGAATTTTACATCATGCCACTCGACGGATGTGATGTGTTGTTAGGTATTCCTTGGTTGTTTCGTGTACAGGGAATCATGGATGCCTACAACAAAAAGATCACTGTAAAGAGCAGGGGAAAGACTCACATTCTGGATGTAAAGCTTAAAGGGGAGTCTATTCCTACTGTATCAGCTTCTGCTATTACTTCTGTAATGAAAAAGCATCTTTCTGCGTACTTGGTTTTTGCACGTGAAGTGTCAGATTGTGATGAATCAAATTTATCTGTGCTAGATAAAGAAAGGTCAATGTTTTTACAACATATAGTGACTGTTGTTCCGATTCATTACCGTCTCAATTACCACCAGAGAGACCCGAGGACCATGCGATAGATTTGGTGCCAGGCAGTAGCCCACCAAATAAGCCTCCGTACAGGGTTAGTGCGGCTCAGCAAAAAGAGATAATGGGCCAAGTACAGGAGCTGTTAGAAAAGGGGCTGATTCAGCCCAGTTCATCCCCATTCTGTTCTCCAGTGTTGTTGGTGCAGAAAAAGGATGGCTCATGGCGTATGTGCATCGACCCGTGCACTGAACAAGAATACCATCAAGAATAGGTTCCCTATACCTAGAATTGATGATATTATGGACAAATTAGAAGGAGCAGCTATGTTTAGCAGGATAGATCTAAAGAGTGGGTACCATCAGATCCGCATTAGATCAGAGGATGTGCACAAGACTGCTTTTAGGACGACGTTTGGCCTTTACGAATTTTAGTGATGCCCTTTGGTCTCACAAATGCTCCTGCTACGTTCAATAGGATGATGGACAGAATTTTCCGTCCACACCAGCAGTTTGTTGGTACATTCTTTGATGACATGATAGTCTACTCAAAGAATGAAGAGGAGCATAGGCATCACTTGGCCATTGTGTTCAAAGAGCTACGCAGTCATAGGTTGCTCATCAATGCAAAGAAAAGTGAGTTTTTTCTGGAAGAGATTCACTTTCTGGGACACATTGTCTCAAAGGATGGTGTCAGAATGGATCCTGCAAAAGTTGAAGCGATCAAGTCATGGCCAAATTTGAAGACGGTGCATGATGTCCGAAGCTTTTTGGGACTATGCTCCTATTACAGAAGGTTTATCCGAAATTTCGCTGAGATTGCTTCACCTTTACATGCTCTTCAAAAGAAGGCAGTCGCCTTTAGATGGACACAGAAAGAGATTTCAGCTTTTAATCTCTTAAAGGAAAAGATGACTTTGGATCCAGTCATTGTGTTGCCAGATCTTAGGAAGTTATTTGTGGTCCAGTGTGATGCCTGCGGTAGTAGCATTGGTGTAGTGCTAATGCAAGATGGCAGGGTAGTAGCCTATGACAGCAGAATTTTGCAAGGGCCAGAGATGACCATGCAGGTCTATGAGAAAGAGTTACTGGCTGTGATTCATGCGCTCTTAAGTTGGAAACACTACCTGCTAGGTGCAGACTTTGTTGTCCAAACGGACCATCAGACCTTGCGATACTTCTTGACACAGACAAAGTTATCTAAGAAGCTTATGCGATGGGCAAATATCTTGTCCATGTTCCATTTTCAGATTGTGCATGTGGAAGGCAAGAAGAACGTTGTGGCTGATGCCTTGTCAAGGAAGCCACAAATTTCAGCTGTGTCAATTCCTTATCATCATGAACTTGATGATATGAGAGAACAATATGCAAATGATGAAGATTTTGCAAGGGTCTTCGAGCAACTAATGAATGGACAACGTCATGAACACTATCTTCTTAAAGACGGGTTCATGATGATGCATGGCAGATTGTGTGTCACAAAGCCATTGCGACGCAAAGTTATGGAAGAGAGTCATGTCCCACCATATGCAGGGCATCGTGGTATCGATGCTACAGTTAAAGCGGTTGAGACATTCTTCTATTGGCCTACATTGAGAAGGGATGTGGATGCCTTTGTGCGAGAATGCCTAATATGCCAAAAGGTCAAGTTTGACAGGCAAAAGGCACCAGGGTTATTGCAACCACTACCTATTCCAGATAAACCATGGGAAAGTATTGCTATGGATTTTATCTTTGATCTTCCGAGAACGCAGACAGGAAACGATGGTATTTGGACCATTATTTGCAGATTCAGCAAACAGGCTCATTTTATTCCCTGTCAGAAGAAGATAAAGCCAGATCAGATGACACACACTTGTTTATGAGCAATATTTTCAAGTATCATGGCATGCCACAGTCGATTGTTAGCGACCGTGATCCACGCATGACAAGTTTGTTCTGGAGAGGCTTGTTTGAGAATATGGCACCACGCTCAAATTCTCTTCGTCATTTCATCCTCAAACAGATGGGCAGTCAGAAGAGGCAAATTCTACTGTCCTAGATCTGCTGAAGTGCTATGTGTCAGAGCATAAAGGAAAGTGGGAGCAGTATTTGCCATTGGTGGAATATGCATACAATAATACAGTGCATTCATCAACTGGCAAGGCACCCTTTGAGATAGTTGAAGGTGGCAAGAAAGTTCCTCCCATACTGCATACAAAGGACAAGAGATATTTGAAGCAGATAAGTATGTTCAGGACATGGATGAAATGTACAAGAAGGTCAAAGTGGCCTTAGAAAGGACTCAGGCAAAGCAAAAGAAAGCAGCTGATCGTCACCGTCGTGAAGTGGTATATTCACTTGGTGATTGGGTGCTTTTACGCTTTGAAAAGGCAAGGTTAAAGAAGATGAAGGGCAAGGAAAGGCTGTTTCCAAAGCTCAGCTTGCGTTACTATGGGCCTTTTCAAGTATGCGACATAATCAGTGATGTTGCATATAGGCTGAAATTGCCTGACAGTTGGAAGATTCACAATGCGTTTCATGTGAGTCTTCTCAGACCCTATGTGGGTGATGTGCTAGAAGATATGCTAGCTGAAGATCAGCCGGAAGTCGAGGAACTTGATGAGATCTTGGTCCCGGACAGATTTTGGCACACAAAGAAAGGAAAGTGAAAGGCAAGGTTGCTAGGCGTTACTTGGTTCAGAAAACTATCCACCAATGGATGCTAAGTGGATGGAAGAAGGTGAACTTGCAGAGTCACCAACTGTGTTATCACTTTACCTGGAAGCCTTCAATTTGCAACCTACCTTGACCCCTTGAGTTTTCAAAGCTACATGGATTGTCAGTGTGACAATGGTTTGAAACAAATGATGTACATGGTATTTAAAGTGAGCTCAAATCAAATACCTGTTACATGAATGTTAGAGCTGTACAGATTGTCAGTTTGGCAATTGCTCTTATGGAATGTTAAAAAGTTTGGTTAGTGCTATAGAAGTGAGTATTTCTTGTCAGTTTGTCAAGGATACAGTGATTGCTTCTATTGAAGAGTACATGTGTAACTGCATTCTTAAACTGTCGGTTTGGGTATGCTCGAAAGTGTTACGGGATCCAACGTGTACTATAAGACAATGGCAAAATGTGCAGCTACCATTTTGTCATTGGAAAGTTAGTGACTCAAAGCAATGGCAGAGTACGAAGCTACCACTATGTCATTGGGACAGGGTTCACACGCAGGCAATACATGAGTCGACGAGGTGTTGAATACACCAGGGTTGACAATGAGCATGTATGTGTCGTATATGTGTCGACAAGTGTTGAATACATCAGTGTTGACAGTAAGCATGTACGACATAGATGCAAACGAGGCGTTTGAGATTTCAAGAGGGGGGTATGTCACCAGCGTGTGACTACTATCTATCCTTTTTGTTGATTTCTTTCTCATTATCTATTTACTTTCACTTTTTGAAACACCCCTCGGGAAATCTAACTGCCCTGCATTGCATAGCTAGTGTGGAACTGTCCAGAGGGAGTCCAGGCCTGAGGGCAAGAGAGCACTAAGGTTGGACAAAGACTATGGTTAGCCAAAGTGGGGTCATTGACTAGCCAAAGTGGAATCCTTTGCTACAGAGGCTACATTTCAGTTCTGGATGTGGCGGCAGTGTACAAAGAGGGTCGGATGACCTAGAAAGATACAATGGCAGCATCTCCTAAAATTTAGGGAACTGCTATTTTGGGACCTGAAAATGTGTTGACGTCATTATCTCCGGAATGACAAGGGGAACATTTTCTTACTCTGCCGTGAAGTCAACTGGGCAACCGGTTGGGAGATTTTTAGGCGGCAACCCGAAACGGGAAAATGCTTGTAAATGTGCCAAGTGGCACATTCTGGTGCACTTGCCTCATGCAACAAGAAGTGGCGCTGAATTTTAAGTTGGGAGAGCCTCATTTTCAGATTTGTCACAGGTTAAGAGCTATGGAGTGCTTGCTTTCCCTCTTATGCACAGGGCAGTGCCAGGAGTGATGCCTTGCACGCTACGCACTGCCCTCTCTCTCCCCCTTGGCAGTATGTTATGCCCCTCTAGTGGGCTCTTCATTTGACCAATGTACAGTTGTGTGGGTTCATGCGCGATTGCCGAGGCAAGAGCCTCTTGCACAGGTATTGGATTAGCTAGCGGCTAATCCCCCCCGCAGGTTCAGGTGAATTCGAGAGGTTTCACGCTAGAAATCTCTTCCGATTCAAAGGGCAAGTAGCCCTACAGGTGCGGGAGCCCGAGGACTTGCTACGGATGCGACCGGTACGCGAAACGGAGCCCGAAACAGTAAATTACAGCCTGCTGTGTATTTTTGCAGGTTTAGGGTTTTGGCCCTAAACGGACCCTAATACCCCCAGGAGGTTCGGGGACGCAAGGGGACCGCTGTACAGGTGATCTGGCGCATTTTTATGGCTGAAAACAGAGAATTCAGCGTGCTGCAGATTCTCGCCAGGTTTTGCAAAGTGCCCGTATGCGTCGGGAAAGTCAGTCAATGCATGGGAATACTGACTGTGAAGGGTCCTTGTACAGTTATGCTGCCGAAATCAGGCCGGAACAGCTGAAATTCAGCCAAGTTTGTGTGGGGCAGCTTGTAGGGATCCACAGCATTTATTCCCTCTCTAAAGAATAAAGAAATACCGAAAGGGGTGCCTAAGTTAGGGGCCAATCTGGTGTCCGTCTACTCATACAGGTGCAATCTAGCAGCCTGTATCCCTCTCTCCTTTGTTGTGTCTTGAAAGTACAGGTATAATAGACGACTAATAATGGGTGAAAGCTAAATCAAGGTTTACAGTAAAGTCTACCGCCCTTTTTGGATTGAACAGGCCGGTTACACCCATAAGTTCTACTTCTTCAACTTCTTCTACTGTTTCTAGGGTTTAGTCCCCTCGGCTGGGATCTGCAGGTTGGCTTCGTTCTTTAGTGGCTTGACACGTCAGTAGTTTGTGACATCCCCCCTTCTTGAGAGAAAGTAATCGTCCGCGATTACTTTCGCGATTACAACATATCTGCAAAACAACTCAAGTTAGCTCAAAAATTTTCGAGGGTCATTCTAAGGGACATATGGAGGGACAATCAGTTTTCTCATTCCCATATTGGAGCTCTTGATATTTTCGGTCGTTGGCTTCCCAGAAAAATCTCATCCAATAAGGAGTCTCATTCCAGATTGGAACTCTCGATATCTTGGGTCGTTGGTCTCAACATAAAAGAAATACCAAAAGGGGCGCAAGACTATGGGGCCAGTGCATCTGGAAGTGGAACTCCGCCACTTTGTGTGGCGATTACTGTTTGATTCGAATTCAATTGTTAAAGTTTTAAGATTGTTCGTGAGTTGTTGTGAGATTACTGCCTTGTCAGTGCCAATCTGATTACACCAAGTTTATGCAGTTTTAAAGAATTTAAGCCCATAAGAATAATGAGATAGCTTTTCATCTCGAGTACTTGACAGTTTTCAAGTGCATCTTGGTAAATTACTTCTTTGTTTTCTTCTCAAGGAGAACATGGGCCCCTCAATTTGCCTTTTAGGACTTGTAGACTGTTTTTGACAAGCTTAATTGGTCTCTTTGGTGCCACATTAGACACGTTGGCATGGTGTCTATTGTAAGGTATGATTCAAGTGAGATCTTAAATAATGATAGGGGGCCTTCCACATGGGATCATCTAGCTGGACTGTAACCAAGGGTCTTCAAGAGTTTTGTTTTTGCAATGTTTGAAGAAGCGTGTAGTAATGTCGTGTAAAGTGATATGCATGCCGCTGCCTGCATGTTGTGAGCTCGATGTGGCTCGTAGTTTTTTGGTTTTGTGTTATCTTCTTTGTTTGGTTTGTGCATTTTCATCTTCTATGCAAGAAATATTTGGGAGATTGTTTTTCTTGTGTGTTATTTTACTCTATATCTAGCAACAGTTTGTTCAGGTAGAGTATTGCAAATTGTGGCTGTAAATGAGCTCACTATTTTTATTGTTATGTCGTTTCAGTGGCATCATTATAATGGGGTCAAATGGTCCTAGTGGAAACTTTGACTTCATAACTTTTTCAAGAATCCACCACCGCCTGGTTATAATCAGCCACAAGGTCCCCCTTATCCTCCTCCAGGCCATTTGCTACACAACTTTCCACATAATAACTTTCCTCTTTCCAATTCATACGGCCCATCTACAAGCTCTTATTCCAATCTGGCTGCATCTTATCCTTTTGGACCTCAAGGTTCTTTGTATAACCATTATCCACCTTATCCTCAGGAGCAGGTACCTCGCGGGCCTTCCTATCCAGCTCCTGGTTTTGGTCAGCCTGCTTTTACAGGCTCAGTTCCTCCACCGTTGCCTTTGTCAGCCAGTGTCTCCCCGATAAGCTCACCGAGTCCATCTACTTCAGCTCTTGACAGTGCACGCCTAATGGCACTTTTGACCAACCCTCCTGCAGGGGGGGCAAACTTTAGCTCCCTAGAACACATCTGTTAGATTTGGAGTTGTCTCATCCACCTGCTGCAGCTGCCCCTGCTGTTCCCTCTGCTCCTCCAGTAAGTTTGGCACCAACGTCTACCTCAGGGAGACTAGCTAGGAGTAAATTTTCGAGGGGTCTCGCAACTCAAGGGGGAGCATGTAACTTATGATATTGACGTTCGATTGCCGGGGGAGGCACAGCCCCAGCTTGAACACAATACAATCACCAAGTATCTTTCAGATCCTCAAGTTCTTGTGGGCAGGCAAATAGCTGTCAACAGGAGCTATATATGCTATGCTTTGCGTGCAACAAAGGGCATTCGAGTTTTGAACATTAACACAGCGCTCAAATATCTGCTTCGGGGCCACTCAGAGGGGGTATGTGGCTTGCTGTAAGACTTTATACATTGTGTGTGGTCAGGTTGCATTTTGACGGAAATTTCTGGTTTGTTTCTTGTAGCGGGTGACTGATATGGCGTTTTATGGTGAAAACGTGCACCTCCTAGCGAGGTAAGTTTTTCTTGGTTACATTTTAGTTCTGAAAGGCCTTTGGGATTCGTGCTATTTGAATCAGATCAAGAGACTGGTTTAGTCTCTTATTTACAGTGCAAGTACAGACGGGAGGCTTTTTGTTCGAAAAATAGTGGAGGGCCCTGGAGAAGACAACAAAGTACAAATTTCAGATCAGATACTCTTAGCCATTCAATTCACTGGCAACTGGGAATCTGTTCATCCTCGTGTTTGCTGGCACGCTCACACTGAGGTTGTTGCCATTAATATCTAATGTGCAAATATGTTACACTGCAGGAGTGGCTTTTGCTTATGCTACCATTGATTGATTGCTTTGCAGGACCTTGTTGTTGTAGGCATGGAAAATTATGTTTTAACAGTTGACATTAAGAAAGTTAGGCAGTGTGCTGCCCCTGATGGATTTTTTGTAGAACAACCGGTGTTTTTGCCCTGTGGATTCTCCAATTGAAGGTGTTTATTGTGCTGGTAAACATCTGAAGGAAGTCACAGACCTATCAACAAGTCAGTGGACTAGGTTGGTGTCAGCTTCAAAAGATGGAACGGTAAATAGCCACTTTTTATGTCATTAAATTGTTCATCTTAAAAAGAAACCAAGTAAAGGAAGAAAAATCTATGCGTTGCTGTTGGATGAGTGTGCTAGATATCTGCAGGTGAATGATCTGAATAATTTATGTAATATAGAAGAATAAGGAATATCTGGTCAT
This sequence comes from Adiantum capillus-veneris, assembly GCF_014529385.1. NCBI lineage: Eukaryota > Viridiplantae > Streptophyta > Polypodiopsida > Polypodiales > Pteridaceae > Adiantum > Adiantum capillus-veneris. The sequence continues at coordinate 2,520,775 of NW_028221440.1, forward strand.
CCTTAGGTACATATTTGGCGGGAGCAAAATATGCTTCCATCTTTCACTCTTATGCCCCATGATGGATTACCAGTTGATGCTGTTGCATTGCTTTCAGCTCCTCATCGCAATGATCATGTTGTTCTTCTTACTGCGGTAAGGTTACTCCTATGTGCTCTTTCTGTTTCTATGATCCAAACTGAGCTAAGCTATTGAAGGTCCTCTTTCATCAGGGTCCATTGAACAGAGAGCTAAAACTATGGGTGCCTTCAGGTGGAGAGGGATGGTTTCCTCGGTCTGGATCCTTGAATTGGAAATGCACTCAAACACTTGAGTTAAAAAGCTCCTCTGTGGAAGATTGCGATACTGCATTTTTCAATCAAGTGCTAGTGGTTCCTAGAGCGTGTGTGATTTTGCTACCAAATGCTCGAAGAAAGGCCCTTTATGTAGTTCATGTCAATTTTGGGACAGATCCTTCTGCCACTCACATGGATTATCTAGCTGAATTTCTAGTTATGATGCCAATATTTAGCATTACTGCCACTAGCGAGAATGTCTTTGATGGTGAAGGTGTTGTGCAAGTGTATTGCGTACAAACAGAAGCTATACAGCAATATTCACTTGATTTATCGTTATGTGTTCCTCCAATAGAATCAGCCACCGTCAATGTGGTGGAAAAGGACCTGAAGGGCTCACTTGGAGGTCCCACTCCAAATCTAGAAGCTTCCTCTACTGCGCTCGAAGTGAGTGCTATGTTGAGGGCAAAGTCCCCGGGTCCTATTTCTGGAATTTCTTTGACTGATACTGTTATAGGAGGAAATGATGCATCAACAGTTAGTGTAGATTCAACAACATCACCAGATACGAAAGTGGGGATTAATTCCATCATGAAGGAGACAAAAGAGCTGTCTATGAATGATTTATCATCCAATATCCCTCAAATTATTGCTCCAACTCCTCATGTTGGAGCAGTCATCTTGAGTCCAAAGAGCTCACCTCTTGTTAAGTCAAATTTGAAAACCTCAACTGCAAATAATTCTCCCAGAAAACAATCGGCCTTTGTACGTATCTTTGAGCGAAATGAAGAAAGCAAGAATGAATCAGATGCAATTCAGGAATCGTATCCTTTGTCTCCCAGAAGGCCTTCTAATGAGGTCATGCGAATCAGTGAAGACCGTGATTGGCAGGTTATCTCAACCTCTCCTGCTGCTTCTATCATGTCAGAGCAGCATGGTGGCTTGAGTTCCATGCATCTAATAACACCTTCAGAGCTCATGTCCATGGTGGCACGATCCAAAGGGGAAGTAAATAACAGTGGTTCTGCAGTGTCCTCTCCTGGAAGAGGTGGTGGGATATCGAAGGAACTCACAAAGCCAGAATCGAGGTTTGAAGAGTACATGGAAAAAGAGGATCTGGAAGTGCTAGCAGTCGAAACGAAGGAAGTTACAGATAGCACTCTTCTCTTTCCAGGAAGCACTAGCTTAGAGAAGGAAGCCTCACAAATGAAGGGCCAAGTAGGTTCAGATTATCGAGAGAGAGATTCGACTAATACAATGCCGGAATTCATCTGCATGGATATCTTGAAAGAGGAGAAGGACCTGGTGGAGCAGCTTCAATTTGACCAAGCATCTGGAGGAACACAAGTCTTCAGCGATGAAGTTGAGGAACCTCTGCCCAATGTTCCTGTTGTGGATGAACTATGTGAGCAACTCAAAGAAGTTTCTGTCAAGTTGATGACTCATCATCATTACAGGTGTCACAGCCTAGAAAAAGAAGAATAAAAATAAGACTGATGCCAATGTCTCAAGTCTGATGGCCATACCTACTACCCAATTGCCTAGCTCTTCAACATCGGCACATTTCGTTTCTGATCAAGAATTGGGCATGAGTTTAAGCAATAATTTGCTGCCTGTTTCTGCCATTGCTGCACAAGTTTTTGCTCTGCAGGAGTCTGTGAATCAGGTACACACATTTGGAGACATATAAAAGGAATCTAATCCTGCAGTCCAGTAATTCTGCACTGGCGGGGGAATTTATTTATCATTTCAGTGTGACAATGAGACTCTATGCTTTGCAGCTAGTGTCCATGCAAAGAGATTTTCAGAAGCAGCTGGGAACAATTTTGGCAGTGCCCATTGCCAAAGAAGTTAAAAAGATGGAGGTATCTTTGGGTCAGCGTATGGAAAAGTTGCTGAAGGCGCATGCAGAAGCAATATGGGCTCGTTTACAAGAAGATACCACAAAGCGCGAGAAACTAGATAGAGATCGTGCTCAGCAGCTTACATCGATGCTGACAAATTATCTAAGTAAGGAAATGCCGGGGACTTTGGAGAAAGCTTTGAAGAAAGAGTTATCCTCCATCGGTTCTTATGTTACTCGTTTGGTTATACCGAGTATTGAAAAAGCTATTTCAACCGCCGTGAATGAGTCTTTCCAGGTTGGTGGGGGACATTGTTTAACCTGTTTTGTTAATTTGCATCATGTCATCATATTTCACAAAAATGACATTCGGTTTACTTATAGTCTCTGTAATCACTTTGAAAGTAGAGGGAATGTGTTTTGTGTACTAGGCACAATAATGCTCATGGTTTCTTAGGCCTTATGGATGAATGGACATGCGTTCACACTTGCACTTTCTTACAAATATGTCACGAGTTCATTTGGGTGAAATGTTGAAGCTCAAATAGGTTTACAGATTTTTAGATTGTGAAGTTGTTGTTGGACTTTTTGCTACTTGGTCACATGCAACTTCTCTTCATCTTTGGTGATGTGCATGTTACTTTCTATACTCTTATCTTGTGTGTATGGGCCCAAGATACATTGTATCTAGTTATACAACCACACTATTGATGTTTTTATGTCTCTCAATTATCAACTATAATAGTCATATTAGTAGATATATGTAGGTTGCGAATGTTGCACTGTGTGCGCTCGTTAAGAAGTTTCACAGCTACTATTTCCTATGACCTCATTTTGAGAAATGCTGTAGAATGTGACAAATTTCATGGCTCAATTATAGGGACTTGGTTACAAGATTCCATCCTCTATTGCCAGTAATGACAGAAATTCATAGAAAACTATACTCTTTGATGAGCAAAGCTTAACATGGAAATCACTTTCATATTTACATTCGAGTGGATAGTTTGAAAATTGTACACTCTTGCAGTTGTTGAAGGATTATGTTGTGAAATAGAGCTTGCAAATGTATCTTTCTGGGAAATTTCACACGTATTCTTCATACTAGGACGAGTTTGGAATGAGTTTCGAAGTTGATATTCTTATTTAAGTACACAGCCAAAGATTCCACAAGAATCAGACTTTTGGAGGAAAGACTACAAGACGGTTAGATTCAAAGAATTACCTTGCTAAGGTTGCTATATGTCACAAGGCGGGCACCACGTGCCAATAGAAAAGAACAGACTGAACAAACTTTTTAGCACTTCAATAACAACTGAATTGAGAGAGAGAGACGACACGCGACACGAAGTGGCGGAATTCCACCCGGAGAGTATTGCCCCAACCTTGGCGCCCCTTTCGGTGTTTCTTTATATTGCATCAACACAGTACAAGCCGGTACTCTAGACTTTGTACCTTCTCCAAAAGCATGCCAGAGAATGAGCCCTAGCCTCATATTTAAAGACCCTTGGCCTAAATAGCAATTACAGTGAAAAGCCTTCAAACTCAAAAGCATTTGGTCCAAAAGCAAAGCTAAAAAGCTGCTAGCGTATTTTACAAAATCCGTACAGCATGCCACGTCATCAACCAACGCAAAATGCGTTCCGTACAACTTGCCACGTCATCATGCTAGCACAATTTTCAAAAATCTGCCGCTGCTTCTTTTGTTGCTTCTGCTTCTTCTAGGGTTTAGGCCCCTCGACCCACATCTGTAAGTTGGCTCCATTCTTTAGGCTTTGACACGTCAACAGTTTGTTGCAGCTATAAATACGAGGCATAGCCTCAAGTGTAAAACTTAGATCATGAGTTTTTGTTTAGTTTGATACAACTTTCTCTAGAGGCAACTTCACGGAAGCTTCCAAGGTCAAGAAAGCGGGTTATGGTTAAAAACCTAACCCTTTCAACTTACCAGAACCCGGTCAAGGGGCCTAAAACCGTCACATGCACATCTAACCCTATGTGTACGTGGACAAGCTACTTCACTTCATGGGTTCAATTCAGTTCAGTCAGCCTAGCTTAGGAAGTGATTTGGCACTTCTGTGAGTCTGTTCGCAGACCGTGCATGTCCACACACTTAGAATAGATGCATATCCTGAAACTAATTTGACTATTTTGTTACTAATTTCTATTTTCTAGAATTAGGACTTTAATAAGAAATGTGCACAAGTTAACTAATAAGTTAAGGAATCACAGATCTGTAAGAAAAACCATCAGGAAACAGACAACTCTGGTGTGTCATATGATGGGTTACAAGAATCACCGTGAAGGAGTTGGCCTGTTAGTTCGGTGGGAGAAGACCAGGTAATGGTGGTCCCTGATGAGTCACAAGATGGGTGACAGGTTCATCGGTAAGGGGACACACTAAGGGTCTAAGGAGGAAATTCGAAACCGAGTAAGAAAATACGCGTAAGAACGCAAGCACAAGAATAAGATGGGTTCAATAAAGCTTTTTACGAAAAGCAGGAACAATCGCGGGAAGGCAGACGCTTTCCCGCGAGGAATCTATGTTTGCATTGCATTCGTGCATGTGGTTGCATCCAGGGATGCCTGGGAAGTGCTGTGAAAGCATTGATTTTAACTTATAAGTTTTTATTGAGTTTTTGGGTAGGTTCAGACCAATTTTAAAATATGCCGGCCGCCCACTTAATAAGTGGGCAGCCACTTAAAAGATAAAGCAACAAAACCAGCCAGCGAATTCCCTCTCCCTATTTCGGGTAGAACAGCGCAAAAGAAAGAAAAAGAAAAGAAAAAAAAAAAATGGCCTCGATCTCTACGCGAGCAGTTATTCGTGCCGTGGCCAGGGAGCTATAAAAGCACCACATGCCCTCACTCACGGGAGGTACCAAACATCAGCAAGAGAAGACTCTGCCGCAAGAGATCGCGAGACTACGAAGCACGGAAGTCGCTTTTCCCCGCGCAAGAGCGACAGGTATCTATTGTGGATTCGCCATACGAATTGTGTCGCGTGTTTGTTTGTGTGGTTTGTTTTGCAGGAATCTCCCGTCTTACGGAAGGCCCTTCACGGGAAGTACGGCTTCACGCCTAAGTCCCTTACGGGAAAGTACGGCTTCGCACCTAAGTCCCTTACGGAAGGAACGGCCTTGTGCCCAAGCCCTTTACGGGAAAGAACGACCTTCGGGTCTAAGACTACAGAACGGAGGGGTTTCCTCGGGTTCTTGTGCTTGTAAAAGGTTCTCCCTAATAAAGAATTCTCTTTAAGGGGGGGGACCAGCCCATCTTCTGGTCCCCAGTACTGTGTCGATCTTCTCACTCTCTCTCTCTCTCTATCTATTTCTCTCTATATCCTTTGGCTTCAATAATAAGAGATAAATTCTATTTATCTGAGTATATTTTATATTGTTATGCGCTCCCGTTTGTGACAATGGTATCAGAGCATGGTCTCCTCTCTTTCTCTGTAAAGGAGGACGACTCTGGGAAGATACGGGAAGAAGCCATGATAAGCCAAGAGAGAAGTAAGCAGGTGGAACCCTAAGTCCTACAAGGAAAAGCTCGCAGAGTTGGAATTTTTTTTTTCTCTCTCCAAGAAGTCGACACAAGGCTTGGGATTCTCTGAGAAGGCGACAAGAGCATGATGCTCAAGAACCTAGAGAATCCAAGGAGCGGAATGCTCGAGATTCTTCAGAATCCAGAAAATATCCATGAACGTCAATCCAGAACTATAGCCATGAAATCCCGTCATTCCGGGAAGGATATGAAGAAGGTCTCTAGACCTAGGAACACTTCCAGTCAAGTTTGATACTTTTGACGGAAGGGAAGATGCCCCGAAAGCTACCGCATTGATTCGACAAGTTTGAAGTTGCCTTTGCAAACGGCAATTTCTGAAAAAGCGTCGAAGATGAGGCATGTGATTAAACACCTCAAGGGATTGCAAGTACTTGGTGGTATACCAAAGCTCTGCAAGGAACTTACAACAAGACTTGGATTCAATTCAAGGCTGAATTTTTTGACAAATTTTTTTCCTCTATGCTTTGAAGAAGGCATCCAAGAAGATTGGGATCGGTTTGCCCAATAGGAACACGAGTGAGTCAAAGCAAGTAGTGGTTCACTCTTGCCAAGGTAGCTCCATTCTTGATCCTCTCTGAGGAAGGAAAGATGAACAAATTTAACGAAGGACTTTTGCTCGAATTTGTAAACCCATTTGCAAGATACTTTGTAGCAGATGGTGGAGTCAGCAATACAAAGCTGAAAGTGTACACCTTAGTGTACATAGAATCCAATCCCCGGGTGGGACGGGAAACATTGAACACATAAAGTTTGGAGTAAGGGAATTAAATCTAACTCCCAACTTCTTGAATAGAAGACCCTTGAACTTTAAGTGAGAGGGCAGGTTTTTAATCAAAGTTACATCTTTGAGGAAATCATAAAGTGCATTATGCTTGTTTGCTCTTTTGCACGAGGTATGGTTGTGTCTAACCAGGACAATCACTCTCGAGTGTTTTATTAGAGTAAGGTTGAGTCAGAACATTGTTATACGATGAACTGCTTTGCTTAACCATCCGGAAGGTCCATGATTGATCTGGTATCCGGTAGTTCTCCAACAAATTACCTGCTATTGCGGGTAGGAAATTATGAAGGAACCATTCTGAGTTTTCAAGCAAAGAAAAGCTTTCATGAAGCTTTGAGTACTCTCTCTAAGCCCACACCCCCTACCCGGTAAGGGAAGATATGGTAGTGCTTTTTGCACAAGTGAATGAACACTCTCTTTACGAGGGAAGGAACAAGCGACGACTACGGCCTGTGCTTGAGGAATCCAAGGATTAAAATCCTAGATTATTTGATGAGCGGGTTTTGCTCTAAGATCGAGCCAAGTGATCGTCAAGTTGAGCGTCTTCGCTCTAAGGATCTTACGAAGGGAAGGTAATTTCCCAGGTTCATCGAAACTTTAACACAACTTAAGAATTATGTACACTTTTGAGTACATGGATAACACACGAAGATGCAGACCTATGCCAAGGAACTGGACGAGAGTTTGTTATACTCTCTTGAGCGCTTTTTTGCGCGCAAGAATATTCCGACACGAGAATCTCTATTTGAGATGTGTTTGGTAGAAGGAATTTGAGTTTCTCTACGGAGAGAGAGGTTTTCCGATGGTCGTTGATCATTGAGTACGCTATGTGCCTTTACCATTACAGTAGCAACTTTTGGTTGCGGTATATGTTTCTCCATGAGAAGGTCAAGTAGCATTTACACGCTGCTCGAATAAGTTCGAACTATTATGTTCGTAAGAGTAAAATTTGCCAACCATTTTAAAATGGTAAGAATTACCTTAACCACATATGGGAGAACATCCTTGAGATCCAAAGCGGGTTCACCCTTAAGTGGGCCAAGTTTGAACTTATGTTCACAGAATGGTATGTCTAGAATTTTATCTGCCTAAGATTTTGCGAAATCCTAGATGCTTGCAAGGATGGCCTCTGCAAGGAAGAGACGCTAATAGACGTCACGAGAACACTGCTAGTGGTAATAACTTACAGGAGGAAAAGATTGGAAGGAAGTGCCGCCGTGCACAAGGAATCTTCGGATTGAAAACCGCTCGCCTACGTTGAGCGACGGCCCGAAACAAGAACCTTCTTTAAGGTGATCGAAGGACTTGTTTGTGAAGGAGGATATCGAAATTAATACTCTTATGATTTGTGCATTCCCTATGTGGGAGGACACAAGAGGTTTAATACCCTCTGGACTAACAGCGCAGGATTATGCGCAAGGACAGATGCCTAGATTGATTTCTAGGAGGATTATTCTTCTCGGGATTGAGAAGGTGGAATTGAGTTAACAGATTCTAGGATAAGGAAACTTCCAATCTGTTGGAAAGACGCGAATGACGAGTTCTTACATGGCCTCGTAAGTTTGATGAATGGTGAAGGATATCCTCGAGGGTACTAGCGGAAGGACATGAACCGGTAAGGTAAGTATTGAATTCTTGAATTTTATTTAAATTAATTTTTAAGCTCTCTTTTGAGAAAGGACTAGCTCAACTCACCATTGAGTAAGATTTGAAATCTTTCCGGTTTCTCCCCGGCAGTTCAGTTGGACCTCTACAGTTGAGGACAACTGTTTATAAGTGAGAGGGATGAAACTAATTTGACTATTTTGTTTCTAATTTCTATTTTCTAGAATTAGGACTTTAATAAGAAATGTGCACAAGTTAACTAATAAGTTAAGGAATCACAGATCTGTAAGAAAAACCATCAGGAAACAGACAACTCTGGTGTGTCATATGATGGGTGACAAGAAGCACCGTGAAGGAGTTGGCATGTTAGTTCGGTGGGAGAAGACTAGGTAATGGTGGTCCCTGATGAGTCACAAGATGGGTGACAGGTTCATTCGTAAGGGGACACACTAAGGGTCTAAGGAGGAAAATCGAAAATGAGTAAGAAAAAACGCGTAAGAACGCAAGCACAAGAATAAAGATGGTTTCAATGAAGCTTTTTACGAAAAGCAGGAACAATCGCGGGAAGGCAGACGCTTTCCCGCGAGAATCTATGTTTGCATTGCATTCGTGCATGTGGTTGCATCCAGGGACGCCTGGGAAGTGCTGTGAAAGCATTGATTTTAACTTATAAGGTTTTATTGAGTTTTTGGGCAGGTTCATACCAATTTTAAAATATGCCGGCCGCCCACTTATTAAGTGGGCGGCCACTTAGAAGATAAAGCAACAAAACCAGCCACGAATTCTCTCTCCCTATTTCGGGTAGAACAGCGCAAAAAAAAAAAAAAAAAAGAAAAAAAAAATGGCCTCGATCTCTACGCAAGCAAGTTATTCGTGCCGTGGCCAGGGAGCTATAAAAGCACCACATGCCCTCACTCACGGGAGGGTACCAACATCAGCAAGAGAGAGCTCTGCTGCAAGAGATCGCGAGACTACGAAGCACGGAAGTCGCTTTTCCCACGCAAGAGCGACAGGTATCTATTGTGGATTCGCCATACGAATTGTTGTCGCGTGTTTGTGTGGTTGTTTTGCAAGAATCTCCCGTCTTACGGGAAGGCCCTTCACGGGAAGTACGGCTTCACGCCTAAGTCCCTTACGGGAAAGTACGGCTTCACGCCTAAGTCCCCGACATGAAAGTACGGCTTCGCGCCCAAGTCCCTTACGGGAAGGAACGGCCTTGTGCCACAAGCCCTTTACGGGGAAAGAACGACCTTCGGGTCTAAGACTATAGAACGGAGGGGTTTCCTCGGGTTCTTGTGCTTGTAAAAAGATTCTCCCTAATAAAGAAATCTCTTTTAGGGGGGGGGGGACCAACCCATCTTCTGGTCCCCCAATACTGTGTGATCTTCTCACTCTCTCTCTCTCTCTATCTATTTCTCTCTATATATCCTTTGGCTTCAATAATAAGAGATAAATTCATATTTACTGAGTATATTTTATGTTGTTATGCGCTCCCGTTTGTGACATATCCTTTGGTTGCACACAACATGATCATCAGATTTCCTTTAGAATCCATCAGGAGCATTTTTACAGTGGATAGACCTATTCTCCCTATCTTTGAAATTTTTCACTTATTATTTTTAAGTGACTTTTGTTTGGAACTTTAGCAAGCAACTATATAAGGAAACCTAGCGCTAGCACTTTCTAGCAGAAGAGCAACAGGAACTTCGGTTCAACAGGCACCCTTCTCAGCAGGACCTGCCCATCAGCAGACCTAGCGTTTTTGCATGGGCAGAGAGCTAGTGTTTTTGCATTGAAGACCAGCCCTTGCGTTTACATTGCAGATCAACCCAACAACAGATCAGCCCTAGCGTTAGCAGTTCTCCACAGCAGGACACAGATTTCAGCCAGTGTTTTTTAATTGCAGATCAGCCCCTAGCGTTTTGCAGTTCCATGGCGACAAGATTCACAGTAGCACCAGCGATTTCAGTTTCTAGCATCAAGACACCGCAGTAGAAGTCCCGAACCTCGCAGATCTCACCTTCTCTCTCACAAAGTGATGACGTGGCTGCTCGATTATTAGGGTTTTGATGACATGGCTGTACTGCTGAAAACCTAATCCTAATGGCCAAAAACCCTAAATTGCAAAAACCCTAAATGTTGCTAAAAACCCTAACCCTAATTTCTGCCAAACCCTAATTCTGCCCTAACTAACCCTAACCCTAATCCTAAAGGCAACAGAGGCAAATTCCGAAAATCGTGTCGGAAATTGCGGAGGTTGTTCTACGACAGTTTTTGCTTTTGCATGGAGACAGCTTTTGGCTACGCTGGGATTGCTTTATTTTATTTAAAGTTGAGAAATTGCTTCATTATTAAAAAGCCCAGGAGGGAGAGAGAGAGAGAGAGAGAGAGAGAGAGAGAGAGAGAGAGAGAGAGAGAGCTTTTGACTTTAAGGTTTTGGGCCTCTTCTTTTGGCAACCCTTGTAAATAAATATGTTGGTTGGGCTCCCACTCTGCAGAGCATCTGGACGCAGAGTCTGAGAGTGAGACCCAACCACTCTTGTACTTTGAACTCAGATTAATACAAGAGAAAGAAAATACCGAAAGGGATGCCAGTCTTTGGGACCAATATCTCTAGGCACGAAACTCCGTTGGGCCAGTGCAAATCTATTGTGGACTGTGGACTGTTTTTGAGTGGTTATTTGGTGCTGTCGCGGTTGATTCTTGACTTGAGAGTGTCCAAGTCTGTTACAGTGGTATCAGAGCACGACCGATTTTTCTTCTACGGGAAATCCGATCCCAATTTTTTTTTTTCCGCGGCCCTATGGCTTCACGCAAGGATTAGTCGACTCCCTCTGCATCCAGAGATGCGGAAAAGGGATCACAACGAAGATTCCGGCAAGGAGTATGGCCCGCCTCGGCCTACTTAGGCGGAGCGACGAGAGATGGAGCGTCGTCAATTGATCGGCGATGCAACAAAGATGATGCTGAAGGTGATGAGCGCCCGATGGTTGTGTGCAAGTGAAAGAGCGCGCGAGGACAGTGCAGTGTGTGTGCAGCAAAGGGAGGCGAAGGCCAGCAAGAGAGGAAACGCTAGTAGAAGAGAGAAAGCTCACGTTTTTGGGGAAAACTCAATAAGTGAGTTTTGGGTTTTCCCAACTTTTATTATAAGTGACCTTTAAAAAATGTGTCCAGGTATATTGAACCTGGACAAAGTATAAAAATGTACAAAAAAGGGGTTATTTAGGCCTTTAACCCAACAACCTCCCACTTAAAGGCATAATGGCGCCTTTAAGCTACGTGACTCCACACCATCTCTATGCATAGATGATGTTGTGCTTTGGGTAATAGCACTTAGTGAGAGAATCGGCTGGATTTTTAAGTGACATGATGACCTTAACCAATGCAAATAAGGCCATCCTCAAGCACTTCTCGTATGAAGTGATACCGCACATCAATATGCTTTGTGCAATGCATGAAACATGGCGTTCTTTGCCATAAAAACCATATAGCACCTGGCTATCACAACCAAGCATAGGTGCCTTGGCAAGCAAGCCAAACTCACTGCATAGGCGTTGCTAACCAAATAGCTTCTTGGAAGGCCTCAGTGGGCTGAAATATATTCAGCTCTCTGTAGTAGACAAATGCAACAAATCTTTTGCACCTAGAACACCATAAACAACACCTCCCGGAAGAGTAATTACATAGCCACTTGTGGAAGTTCCTGTGTATCCACATCACCAGCCATGTCTAGAGTCACAAAATCCCTTCAACTCCATCGGTCGCTTTACCATAAGCAAGGCATTTGTTTACAGTCACCTTTCAGTACCATCATAATGGACTTCACTGCACCTCCCAATTCAAAAGTCAACCTGCCTGGATTAGCCATAAACCGGAAACTCCACAACTCCCACTGCTATGGGCAATGTCAGGCTCATAATAAAGCAAATCCATAGCATACCATAAGTGAACACAAGCTGAAGCTATAAAGGCACACTTTGCATGTCATTGACATCTTCCTTTGACATGGGACAATCATCCTTGGAGATTTTAACATATGGCTGTAATGGCACACAAGATCTTTGCGTTCAGCCATTGATAAATTCTGTCCAGACAGCCTTTTCATGTACTTTTCTTGCGACAAAAATTATAGGCGCTTGTCTGGTTTGCCGTGTAATTACGCACTAGTCAAAGTCATATTAGGCCTTCTATCCCCAAAAACACTATTAAACGCATACAATCCACACACACGTGAGGCGGGTCAAATCATAAAAAAATAGGATCCATTATTAACCCTTAAGAACGGAGTGCTTCCCCCCATCTCCCACTCGGGGCCCGGGGGACACTTAATCAAAAAAGAAAAAATGATAGCTACCCTTTCCACCGTGCCGTATTGTTATGCATGTAAAGGGACAGGATCACACGCACTATCTGTTTGGGCTATGCTGAATTCTGTCGAAATTTGCTTTGTTTTGGTTTATTGCTTTTGAACAGGCAACACCTTAGATTGTATGAAAAAGCAGCCACATACACGAACATAATGCAGTGTGCCCTTCGTATGAAATCGCAGCACCTATATAATAGATAGTTGATCAAAGAAACAAGAAAGAACTAACCACGAGCCGAAAGCCTACTTAACCACGCCAGCCTACTGCCTACTCACAGGTAACATCAGCTATATGGTATATTCTATGCGCAAAGCAATCAATCATCGTATATATGATTGATAACGTTGACACTGGGGCATACCCATGACACGGTACCATTTTTCTCTGATGTCACAGACGCTTTGAGCAAGGGAAAGAAACTAAAAAAATCCACGGAATAAAAAAAAAAGCACTAAAGAGGTTGACTAGTAGTAACAAGAGGTCCGTTGGGAGGAATCCATCAGGGCGTATCACGGTTTTTTACTGGGGAGGTGGATTGAAGTGATTGTAGTGAAGAATCGATTGGAAATGAAGCGCTTCGTCCTTGGGCATTGTGGAAAGGATCGAATATGACCTAAATTGTTCCTTCCGGATTGCTTCAGTATGATGGATTGAAAGGGTGCCACACTTTGAAAAGGGCAAAGCGCTTTCTAAAACTAAAGCGAGGGCGCCGTGAAGATGGAGAACGCATAGCGTTCTCTGGGCGCAGAGAATCAAACGTAAAGCGCAGGAGAGTTTTCGGTAAAACAAAAAGAAAATTCTTAAACCTAAGCATAGCTTTAAAGGACGGCTAAAGGCAGATGAAAGGCCGAAAGATAGGGCGTGTAAAGTAGATCGTACACCTTCCGTGTGACCCGTTGCGTTGGTCCTAAGCAATGTCTTTTGCAAAGCGACCCACGTAGGCAACGATAACTTTGACTGGATGCGGGTACCCAGTCCCGCCAGTAGCTGAAATGCACGACTGCCTTGATAAAAGAATGGCCACCTTTAAAGTTGCAAAAGCAAAAGGCCGGGCCGTAACAGGATGAACCAATATAAATGAGTGTAAGCTTCGTAGCCTAAACACGATCAGTGCTAACCACGCATACCGAAGGCCTGTTATTATAGTAGCAAGAGAAGTCAAAGCGGTGACGATTGAAAGGTTGTCACTGAGCAGCGTTCCCAGTCGTACGAGAAGAGGGTTAATCGGCGAGGCCATACGCTCGTGGAGCTTCTCGCGAAGTATAGCTCACATCCAAACATCTGATTGAGGAACGGGGCAATGCCCATGGAGCTCCGGAAACGGAAGGCCTGCCAAGCCATATGCCCGTGAGTGCAGCGGGATTCTTCAAAAAGAATAGGCTGACTTGAGGACTTAGGACCTTAGCCACGAATAGCCAGAGATGCGTGCAGACAAAACAGAAATTATAGCGTCCAACCCAAGGCCTCGACCAAATGTTCAGGCCCTCCAATCGAGCAGGGATTGCAAGCAAAGTGGAGGATTTAAGTTCTTAAGAAGAGCCGTGTGAGGCCTATAGCTCATGCACAGTTCAGAAACCGAGCCCTAACAGTAATGGTGCGGTTTAGGCTAACACTTATGTATTAGCTAGTTATTAATTGGAAGCAGGCAGGATGGTGATGAATTATGATTAGTCTAAACCTTCAACCTCATTTAACATAGCAAATGAAGGTTGAAAGTGGTTAGAAGAGAAGCTTCTATGGGGGAGCCGTTAAAGTGGTTCCTGGCTACGCCCTGGAGGAGACTACGCTGACCCTTATAGCGATAGAAAATACGTACTCGATTCATATTTTTAAATGGTGGGAAATTGTATACCATTAGCCCATATAGCTAGGGGCGCATGGATACATAATATCGAATGGAAGCCAGGTTAAGGCGTAGGGTTAACTTGAGCTGCAGGAGTCAAAGCTAAAATAATTGAGAAAGAGAATACATAATGTATTGCGCGGTCACCCTTAGGTGTTCACAAACCTATAGATTTATAATGCTGAGCTACTATTGGTATGGTGTCTAATCCCAACCATGGCATACGTAGGCTTAGCAAAGCAGGGTAAAGTCGGTGGTTAGGCAGACGCCCCATTGTTTGAGGTGTTGCTATGAATCTGGTTGATTATCCCTATGGAGGAGGCGAAGGGCGCATGAAAGGAGGTAGACCTTCAGTGTCACCCTGGGGAAGGCCCACTAAATGTGGATTTTGAGCAATAGTGAGGAAACACAGAAATTAGTTTATGGCATGATTCGTATGGAAAGGCCCTTTTGTTGATGCTTGCCTGTTAGAAAAGACGAAAAGATCAGGGGGAGAATCTGGTTATGTAGATTTTCCATTTCGCCGTTATTTAAGGGTTGCTATGCAGAAATTCATAACGGGCGATCTTTTATTCGTTTGAGGGTTATAAACGAAAAGGTTGGTCATAAATTTGGAGAGTTTGCTTCTATATGAAAGGCCTCGAGAACAACTAAGATCAAGCCAAGATAGAAGGTACGATAATAGGATACGGCATAAAAGGTAAATCCGATTTCAGTCAGACTTAATCCAAACTACCATTCAGATTCAAGTCGGTTTAGTGAGGGCGACCGCGGAGTCACCGAATGAACTGCCTGCTGCATGTCGGTCGAGGCATTGCAGATGTCCACAACAAAACAGACACAACTTATTCTAACGCTAGGAAACCGCAAGCAACAGCGGAAAGCACGCACCTCAGGAAACAAAAAGAGAAAACCAAAGCATGTCGTAAAAAGAGCACACTAAGCCTAACCAATCCTTAGGCTTCGACCGTGTCTCTGAAGCACAGTTGAGTGTAAATACCACGAACGCGAGGTGCGGGAGGGATACCAAGCCTAGCTTTTCAAAAAGAAAAGCAACACCACGCCTTCTCTGTACATGCGCTGATCGCTGGCGCATGTACCCAGACAAGGAGGGCTCAAGCCCTTCAGGAAGCCCTGCGGCTTAGGCCTAAAGCGCACTATGCTTCAACAAGTGAGAGTATTCGGTAAAACCGGTGAACCACGCATCTAACCTGCGGGCAGACGCGTGGGGCAGAAGGCTCATAGTACCCGCCTACCTATCGCGGATCCCACAATAAAAAAACGCAGCCCTGCGATGGAAAGAAAGGAGCCTAAATTAACGCACCCACCCAATAGGGACGTTGCACGCTCAAACAGTACAGAGATATCGTTTGGATGAAACTGAACAGCTATGATCGTTTTGACACATGCCGATTGGCTTTGTGTTTGCCCTTCGGCAGAGCAGAGATTAAGTCATCATTGAAACAAGGGAAGGAAAAACAAACCTCAAGACTTTAATGCCTGAGCCGCCTGATTGAAGTGAAGCTAGTCATTAGCAGGCACCTCATTTGGATAGAATCATTTTAAACTCTATGAAATAACGTAAGCCAAGGCCGAAGGCTTTGACTGAAGTGTTTTTTCTTTCTTTTTACTGACCCACAACCAAAAACACATAAGTAAAAAAGCTTCACGTTTTCGAAAGGCAGGGTGTCAGAACTGTCAGAATCAAGCAGCATCATTGCTAGCAGAGAAAAGCAAGTGCACAGCGTAAGAGGCTTGGCTTGCAAAGAATCAAGCGCTTCTTGGATTATAAGTCCCCGAGCCAAGCCAGGATCTACTGCATGCAATATAGGTAACTTGGGTTAAAAAGCTGTGTGATGGGCAACCATCTTGCACGGTTCGAAGAGCACCTGATTTAGTCTGCGTTGGTAAATGAAAGTTCTTTACACGGCTTTTTTTACAGCCAGACAGAGTAACTCTTGACTCCATCCACTGTTATGGAAAATCGTTGTATTAGGATGTAGATTCTAGATATCTTTTCTATTCAATTTTTCCCAGGATTTTTTCTAAAGAAGAAAACAAAAAAACTAAAGAAGAGAGAGAGAAAACCAAGGGAAAAAAAAGGAAAACTGAAGGAAGAAATCGCAAAGTTGACCTTCGTCTCGGTAGGTGTATTATTCATCATTTCCCTAAAAGGACATTTATTCATGTATTCTTTTTTCCAGTTTAATGACGCCCACCATTATTTCCCGGTTGACGACACCGTTGATGACGCTAATCGAGAGGGCGACCGGTCTAGTTCCTGCATGAAAACATTGTACAAGCTCGATTATGTATTGTATAAAGGCGTTGCACTTACTCTTGCTCGGTAACGAACACGGGGACCAAAGCATGTGCGGCAAGGAGGTTAAAGTTTGAATAACTTTACGCGTAAACTAAAAAGTCTACGCAACTTAACAGCATAAAGCAAGCCTGCTTTTGGTATTGAGATGAGGGCAAAGCTTAGCGAATCGAAGTTCCTTTCGGGGCTGGCTACCTAGCGATAGTTAATCATTGACACGCTTTGCGAATGGGGAACGCAAACACACGCTACCTTGCTTTATGCCTACTGAGGGTTTTGATCAATTGGGCTAAATAATCTTCCCTTAACCCACCCATTGCACAAAAAGGAAAGGATAAAGCAGGTTACCTATGTTACTGGGGACAAGACACTAAATGACATCCCAACACAGGGCATTCGATCAACAATTGGACAAGCCATGTAGGAAACAACGGTGAGATCTTCTGGGAGGAAAGCCCCGAAGAGAGGTCAGAGGGCCCATACTACCTGCCTACCTTTGCCGGAACCGGGAAGCACACATTTAGCGAATGCCAAGTAAAAGGGAAGGAGCCTATGTATTTGTTACGCTTTGAGAGCCGGAGGGAAGAGGGGTAATTTCCTATACCTGGCCTCTCATCCGTCAAGTTAGAGAGCCGTGTGATAGGTGACTATCTAGCCCGGTTCAGAGAGCATTTATGTAGCCTGCACTAGTTACGGGAGGGAAATGATACATAGAAAATGCAACAAAATTTGCCGCCTTTCCTATGCTTTGCCCTCGTCAAGCCGATGAAACGGGGCTCTGCTTGCCTTTTCTCATTAGGCGCAGGCGGACTTTTAACCCTATCTCACAGACCGCAAGGCAATAAGAAAAAGAAAAAAACGAAAAGGATTACTGAAGGAAAATTACGAAAAGGCCTCCGAAACCGAAAACTTCCGTCGGGCACTTATTACGCCTCTGGCCGTGTAATACTTTCCTCGTATGAAGAACTAAATTTATTCTGACCCCACTACGGTTAACATAACTGATAACAATCTTTTGTTTTTTTCTTCTTCTCTATTATCTTTTTTTTATGGTAAAGACGTCGCCTGACGCTCTGCCTGGGGTAAGTTTGCAAAGAGAAAACTGCGTAGGTATATAGGGAATGCTTTACGTAAGAAAGCTAAGAATCCGCGTTGTTAGTCTAAGTCTAAGTCTAAGTCTAAGTTTAATAGGGATGCCTAATGCGAATGTACGAAACCTAAAAAAAAAGATACATGCAATAGTTACAGTTATTCTTCTTTAGGAAAAGATGCCCGTTGACGCTTGTACATAGCGAATGCCTGATTCAGGGAAACTAAGAAAGTCTGCAGTTATCGTTGCCGGAAGAGGATTAAACCCTGGTGGCCTGAAATGTAAATTTTTTCATCTAGTGAAACAAGCACTAATATCTTGATCAAGCCAGTAAAAGCTGATTTTTCCTATTAAAGTGCTTTTCCAATAGCTTAGGAGATACTTTGGGGACCAAAAAAAAAGAAATCATTTGTATAAATTTGTACATCTATATCTTGATGGATTGAAAACTGCGAATGTGTGAAGGGAATCTGTATTTGTCGTCTAGGTTGATTGAATGGCGCTTTAATAGCTTAAACTGAATGTATGAAATCTGGTTCAACATCCTTACATGTCTTTTCTGATTATATCAGTTACGCGAGGACAGAAACATTCACTCGTTATGGGATTCTGGGTGTCAAAGTGTGGATTCCGTATTCCAAACATGTTTCAAAGAACAAAAAGAGACTCAATTCGGATGCTGTATCCAAAACGTACAAAGTTTTGGAAATGCTAAAAGGGCAAATGTAGAGGTTGCAGAACGGACGGTACATGACTTAGTTTCGGAGAATATGGCATTAAAAGCTGTTCAGCGGGTCGTATTCTATATTAAACCATTGAGGCAGCGCGTCGCGCTATAAGCAGACATTTCTAGAGAAATGGTTGAATATGGGTAAGAATCTTCGCAGATATTCCCATTACCCGTAAACCCACGGAAGTAAGAATGGGAAAAGGAAAGGGAAATCCTACAGGTTGGATGGCTCGTGTGGTGACAGGATAGATCTCATTTGAAATGGATGGTGTGAGTTTGTTAAATGCTTGAGAGGCTGCGACATTAGCAGCGCATAGACTATGTATGTTGACTAAGTTTGTTTAATGGTTGTAATTGCTTGCAATGTAAAGAAAAAAATAACTGCCCGCTTCGCGAAGCGAAGGAAGTGGGCGCCCAGCCCAAGACCACGGGGCGGAAACGATTCGACCACCAAATGATGAACACGGGATATGATAAAATGATGCCTCTTGATTGGAGCGTGATGTTATGCAAGCATAACAAAAGCACCTTTTGCACACAATAAAGATACTTTATAAATAACCAAAGGCAAAAATAGCGTGGGGAAAAAGAGAAAGCAGAACAGACCCGATTAGGGGAATCAGTGCAGATAGCAAAAATCAAAAGAAAAGTAGGCAGCACTGGGGGCTTATGTATGCCAGTAGGGCACTCAGCATGTACAGATGAGAGCTGAACTATGAGAGAACGCTGTGCATTGAGTTCACAGGTGTACTTAGCTGAGGAACCTGCAATGTATGCAGCATTTGTGGATAGTTGAGGGAAGGAAAGGCCTGTAATGTATGAATCTATGTGGCTGACTCGATGTATTGAGGCTTGTGGGTTACTGGTCAGCTAAAGGGCTGTGTGCGTGTGCTTAGATATGTTGTATGTGCATTTATGGACTCGGCCATGCCGCTTATAGTGTGTTTCACTTACGGTCACGCATACATATAAGTGGCTTGTTGGCTGTACTTTTCCCTACCGTTGCGGAAGCGGTTTAGCTAGAATCACAGTTGCTAGATCATACAGTCGTAAAGACAAGGAATATTATAGCCACTTGATTTACGTTTCCCATCTCGTCAAAAACAATGTCTTGTTTCCTTTTGCACTTATGCGCAGAAAAGGAGCCAATTGATTAAAGGTTCTATCCTCTAATCTCAACACGTCAAACACCCACTCATGAAGTGGTTACAATAGGCGCGCGCTGAGATAAGGAATCTAGCCAATAATCCCACTTCTTCAGCCGCCTCTAGCTTAATTCCTGACTTATCAAGCTCTACATCTACAGCTGGTACCACATTGCTTAATCGCATAAGGACAGACGCAAACACAAAAGAACCTTTTTTTAAGTATAAAAATCCTTGTCGTGTGTTGCAAGCGTGCATGCTTTGAGCAGGCTTACAAGGCTGTCTAGTAAATAAAGTTGTGGTTGCGTAGAGGTAAGTTATCTTAGGTGTGTGCGTTTGTGGTGTCGAGGGAGATTCGCTTTGCTTGCAGGTTTGAGAAAATAAAGGAGCTAGTGTGAAAACGTATCAAGGCAGCAAGCAGTTATCACATGTAAAATTGGCTTTGCTAACTGTTAGGATCGTTACAGCAAGAAGGCCCTTTAGTAGCTTACCGCTTGAGCCACTATGGAGTTACTCGCGACATGATGTCATGAAGCACTGCACTTGTTTGCCTATTGGGCCCTAGGAACCTTTCCTTTCTCCAATTGAGTTTTTTAGTAATGGAAACGGCAGCGGTTCTTTTGGCTCACGTAGCTTAAAGGATAGAGCATTCCTATGTACCAGGAAAGGAAACGGCACCGGTTCAAGTCCGGGTGTGGGCTGGTGGAAGGAACAAGCAAGAATGGTTCAATACGGCGTCTAACAGGTAAATCAAGAATTTCACTTCGAATTCTGGACCTTAACACCTTGCTGCTTATGGTGTTTTATGATTAGTATCGGAAACGGATGGAGAAGCAATAGAACGTGCGGAACCGCATATTGGATTACTCTAGTGCGGCATGAAGCTGCTTAGCCGAGTCGGCATATCCCACTTAGCCGTTAGCGATGCTTCGCTTGTTTCTTGGCCCGGGTGGTACGCGAAGGCAACTTCCGCATCATAAGCACCGAGTCGGTTTGTCAAGCAGGTAAGGCGAACTGCGCGCGGAAAGGAAAAGAGAAGGTCGTAAAGATGGCCTCGTTACCTATATCAGAAGTCAGAATAAATGATGGAAAGAAACTTAGTCCTATTTTAGTTATCTCACGGGCCAACCATCGGGGTTTCTCGGAAATGAGAACGCGTTGGCGGGTCCTGGAGTGCCCGTCAAAAGCACACGCACATACTCCGCGAGGTAACTATTACGACCAGCACCCTTTGCATTTCGGCACAGTGGAACGTGTAACCAGCCTGGAGTTCCGTTTCAACCTACACTTGTTTCATGTTGGGATGGGCAGGCTAACCGTAAGGGACAAACCAAATCCTCAGGTCAGATAGGATGGCACTACTAGCAAATACTGTCTGGCAAAGACATAGGCGCAAAGCGTGGTAGGCCCGCTAGCTAAACCGAAAGCATACAATAAAAGCAAACAAAAACCAACAAAACTACAAAAGCGTAACTAGGCAAACAGTTAAGCCAGGAAGGCCGGGTCATTTGACAGGAATGGAAAGGCCGATTTCTTTTGTTCAAGCTGGAGAGAGGAGTGAGAATAAGAAGCCAGCCTTGCCGCTTAGGCTAGACCTATGCGCCGGGCCCGAGGCCAGGGCCTTAGCAAGTTTACAGTGCAATAGACGGCGCTGCCTACAGCAAATTTGCTTTCCTCTTCTGTATCCTCAGGGGGACCTTGGAAGGGAATTACAAAACAAAGAGACAGCAACCATACACACATAAGCTACTAAATAAGATACGTTTTATTAGCGCAGCGAATAAAGGCGCCTCTACTTGTCAAAAATGACGCGAGCCGTATGCAGGGAGACTTGCACGTACGGTTCAAAGAGGGGGATCCGGCCAACAAAAACAAAGAACCGGCGCCTACCCAACTAGAGGCACAGAAAAATTAATCGAGTATAAAACGTATCTTTAAGCTTTACCTCATTCTGATCGTTTGGAGGGCGACCGTGAAGTCACCGAGTGAAGCCCTCCTTAGAGACAGAAAGGGATACTGCAAAAAAACACCCACGGCAAAACAAGTATTACTAATCGATGTGTAAGATATGACGACAACAACAGCATGTCATAAAAAGAGATAACCAGAAATAGCCAACTCTTGGCGTATCTCTAACTACGCCCCTAAGTGGCAGTTCAGTTGAACGGTTTCGTGAATGCGAGATGCTAGCGGAACGATCAGCCAGACGTGTTGGGCAGCTAAGGCTTTTTCCTTACCGCGTCTTTCCCTGTGTGTTGAGGATCCAAAGCGAGTGCACTGGAGATAAGGGAAACTAGGATTCGATATGGGTATAGCAAATATCTGAAGCGTAACCGTACACTCACACGACCTTTGCTGGGCGGGGCAAGAGATAGGAGCATTCAGTGAAACCGGTAAACCACACTTCTAGATAGATGTGTGGGACAGAGGACTCGTAATACCTGCCTACCTTTCGCTTCAAGAACCATGTAAGCATAGGGTGCTGTTAGTGTCGCAGAAGGAAAGGGGCCTAAATCAGCGGACAGACCAACGCCGCACACTTAAGCAGTGCCGGGCAGGGTTTGTGCCAGTCAGAACACCCAGATAGGGAATTGGCAATCCCACACCAAAGATGTTGCTAGAATGCACGACTTCCAGGGCCAGGGTCCTTTTGCCTTGGCCAGAGCACGACTCGATGCCTTATCCTCTAATTATGTTTGCGAGGTAAAGGAGAAAAGAATCCTTTCCCTATTAAGAAACAAACAAACCCTCGATCCACATGCTTTGTTGACTTTAGAAAATAAAATAAATAAAGGCTCTAGTCCTGAGGTCACCTAAATGCTCATGGATGATAGTTATTTGGCGAGGCAAAAGAAAACCAAACCATGATAACGAATTTTAACCCTTTTCCCTAAGGTAACTTAAGTTGGAGAGCCGTGTGATGGGTAACCATCTTGCACGGTTCGGAGAGCACCTGTGTATGTAACGCAAGTAAACGTATACAATACAGCAGCAGCTAGCATCAAGTAACTTTTAACCCTATTTACGTTTTCATGATGGCTTAAGAACACGCTTATCCCTTGGCTGTAGAGAGACCTTGTAATTGCGAGGTACCGTTATGAGCTTAATACATATGAGTGTTATTCTGCGAAATAACTTGAATCCCAAATCATTTACCTGCTTTAACTACTTATGCCATGGATGTGGGAGCATTAACTTTGTTTCCGTGGGCTTTTGAAGAGTGAGAAAAACCTTTGGAATTCTATGAAAGGGTCTCGGGAGCTAGGATGTATGCCAGTTATATATGATCAGGTGGAGTGGCATAAGATCTGCCTTTGGGCTTGAGTGGAGACACCTTTTCATTTACATAATAATTTGCTTCTCGTATTGACGAATCGGAGGAAACGCCAACCAACAACCGTATCTGGAAATAATGATTAGTGGATATCGGTACCGTCACTGCATAGTAAGCTTTGGATCGGGGATTCAGTGGTGTAATGTTAAGAGGTCGTGCGACATGAAGACATCGATAGCAATATGGGGAAGGTTCCCATCAGGCAACGGTTCTGCCCGACCTTGCTCAAGCACGCTTTGACTGTAAAGACTTGGTATGAAGCCTTGAAGACGACGTCTCTTAATCCAAAATAGAGGCTAAGGTGAGCTGAGGAAAGGGCAGCGTAAGCAAATGTGTATAAGCCCAGTAAAGCATAACCAAGGCAAGGCTAGGGCCATCTTTGACTGGTTAGTCTGATGGGCCAGCCGTGAACGGATTTACCCTTGGCCTCTAGGTATATTGAAACTGCATGAGTTCACTGGAGTAGAGCACGGTTCGCTGAAATCGGCATAGGTTAGATGCCATTGATGGAACATGATAAGCCTGTATTTATCTGTGCGTCCGTAAGGGCTAAGCATGTAACAGAGTATGGGTAAAGAAAGACCTGAGAAGCAAAGGCTGAGTCTGCAAGTACGTGACCCGCTTTAAATCGAATTAAATTAAAGAAACACAAATCGATTAAAGAAGGAGGCGGCTTTAAGCACAGAGTTTAATTGGGTCGGATAAAGGGTAAACAGCCTGTCTTTCGTAAAATTGTGGCGGTATGGAAGTATGGAGATCTGGAAATAAATTCCTACAAGCCAGGCTCTGTGGACTGGTAACTAGTCTTGGCCAGCTTAGCATAAGCCCTTAATCTATGCGTGCATCGGAGCTATCTCTTTTTTGCTGCGAAGCGGATGTAGCGTTTTGACTTTACTGGTTACGGTTGCCTGCTTTTTGCCGTAACGTGGGCCACGCGGTAAGTGGCCTGAGGCAAGCAAAAAGCTTAGGAAAATGAACCGAACTCTCAATCCAAAATCTGGTGCTATGGACGCTTACGCATAGACTATAAATGCCCCTCATCCCTAAGCGCCTGCAGACGCGTTACAGGGGCGGGCCTCCGGAAACGCATTCGAGCCGTATGAAGGGAAACTTTCACGTACGGCTCCGTTGGGGGGAAAGCTCGACAAAGGGGCCTATCTATCCTAACCGGGAGTATGCTGGGATTTATGAAAAGCAGCACCTTACGATGTTCATGACTAATCGGATTCCGACATACTAGTGGGTACTAGGGGAGATTGCTACGATCGTTATTGTATCTGTATTGAAGAGATGTGAGAAAGTATTTGAATCATCGTACAACGTCTCAATGAAATGCCCAGCGGCACAATTAAAGCTGATGATCGTAAGCTATGTCCTTTATCATGACCTTAAATGAAAAAATCCATGGAATCTCTAATTCACCATTTTAAACCTTATACAGAAGGGGTTTTTGTACCAGCTTTTTCTATTTATACTGCAGCTGAAGCACCTAAAGGAGAATTTGGTGTGTTCTTAGTCAGTAATGGAACCAATCGTCCCTATCGTTGTAAAATAAGAGCACCTGGCTTTGCTCATTTACAAGGACTCGATTTTATGTTCAAAAATCACATGCCAGCAGATGTGGTCATCATCATCGGTACTCAAGATACTGTGTCCGGAGAGGCAGATAGATAATACAATACACACAAAAAAGAAGAAAAAAAGACAAAGATGAAGGTGACGGAGGCTCCAGTGCAGGTAGTAGTAGTATTATGGTAAGTACGGGTTTGAAGGAACTGGTTCCTGAACCAGACACGGTGATATGTGAAGTTATCTATTAGTTCCATTTACAGGGTGTAGTCAAACCAATTACTGTCGATCGACGCGGTGTCGGTCGACACGGCATGATCAAATCCCGTGGTAACCCTAATCCTGTATCACCTGTGCCGGATTCTGTATCTAACGTTTCCATTCCTATATCTAACGTATCCGATCCTATATCGTCTACGTCAGATAGTTTATTGCCTGTACCTAAACCATTATCATCGGACAATTCTTTATTTGCAGCTGAGGATCAATCAAAAGAGAAATCCTCAGCCCTAAAAACAAATACATTTCAATTTTCTTCATCTTTACCCCAAGCATCGAAACCAATTGCTTCTTTGCCAATTGCTTCTTGTTTTTCTTCTACAGCTTCTTCGTTGAGTATACAAAGTACTCCTCCTATAGTAAATTCAGTAATAAGTACTAATTTATCAAGCCTAAAACTATTGTTATTAAAAGTAGTAAGTTTATTTTCATTAATATTTCATATAATAAATAATAGTTATTTAAGTTCAATAAATGAACTTAGTTTAATTAACAATTTTAATAGTGATTTAATTACAATTAATATACCTATTATTTATAGTATAGTAATAGCATTAATAGTATCATACATATTAAATTATAAAACAATGGCAAATAAGAAGTTACTATTAAAAATTTTACTTCAAGTGTTAATAACTTTTGTTTTTGTATATTTTGTTAACTTCAGGGTACAGATTTCAGACCAAGATAAGGCGGTCCACTGAAGCACTCAAAAATATTCAATTAGGTGCATGCCTTACTATATACCTTGGGTAGCTTAGCTTGGGGTTTGCATGCCTTGCAATAAACCTTGGGCAGCTTAGGGCAAAGGTTACGTTACGGCAAAATAAAGCGAGGCAGGGTATGTTTGTCATTTCATTCCGTTTATAACTCATATCAAGGTAACAAAATCATGGGGGGGTTGGGTTGGGAAAAGCCCAACCCCTGGAAATGTTCTCTGCGTTACCTTAGCTGAGAGCTGCCAAAGGGTTTATTACACTACACCATTAAGTACTGATGATAGTGACCACCAGGGTTATGTTAATGAAGGTTTATTGCATCATTTAAGTGAATACAAGTCAAGATTATAGAAACATAGGCTTATGGGATAGCTACACCTGATTCTAAACCAGTTAATGCAAATACGATCAAAAGGGGAACAAGATGTGCTAATAGCAAAATACCCCTCATGGATAGCATGGTCCAAGCAAAGCCACTCAAAATCTTGACTAAACTATGACCAGCCATCATATTAGCAAATAAGCATATTCCTAAGCTTAGTGCACGAAAACGATAGAAGATTAACTCCAAAAGTACTAAAAAAAGCGCTAACAGCAAAAGGACCCCTAGCAGTAATAAAGGACTGAAAGGATGAAGCCCATGTATTTAAGACCCTACCACGGTAGTTCCAAAGAAAAGGGAAAATAAAGGACCCAAAATAATAATAAAATAACTTGTTACCGTAAAACTATAGGGTATCATACCTTATAAATTGCAAAATAATAAAAAAGTAAAAGTAACAAAGATTAGAGGAAAGAACTATTATTTCAAAACGCCACTAATTTATTCGTTCACTAGGTTAGGCACAAAATCATAAGTCATCTCTACTAAAGATTACCAAGCATTCAGTATTAAATGTCCTCCATCCGAGGTCACCAAGTGAACTAAAAGCAGGATTAATCCAATAGTAGATAGCATAGATAAAGAGGAATTGATAAATAAAAGATACGGATTTCCTATATGGATGGGAATCAATGGAATGATGGCAAATTGTTCCGGTGGACTATAAGCCGTGGTAAGTTGAAGGAGTTTATTTCGACATAAATGAAAGGGGTTGTTTTTGTCTTGGCATTTTTCAGTTTAATAAACCAAACCCCTTTTGCCTTTCGAGCAATTCTTTTCTTTTACTATCAAAGACGAGAATGGGAATGCTAGGGTATTTTGAGTCATAGGGCAAAAACGGGACACTTTTGGTTTTGCGCTATTCCCTTCTTAAGCTACCCGTCTGAAGCAGGTAGGCCTAAAAGACAGTAGCTTACCCTATAGCAAATGTACACTACTAAAATGCCATTGCAATATGTTCGGCTAGGGTTAGATTTGTTTTGCGCTCATTTAGGGACTCGGTTGTCGGCCTGAAGCCTTAAAACCGCGTAAGATTTACCTTTCTTGAATGAGCGGAAAAGGCTATGCTCTTTTACTACACCAAACTAAACGAGTAGCTATTATGTATTTTGGTACAGTTTTTTCTTTTTAAAGAAGAAACAACAACAAGAAAAAAGGAAGAAACCAACGAGTCTAAAAGTAGTACAACGAGTCCAAATCCCTAGCAAAAGAAATAAGTAGCTGGCCATCGCCAAAATTAAGTCTGTCTGCGTTAGGGCATAAGTGCCGGTGCAATTTATGAAGGTGTGACTCTTGATTAGAGAAGGCCTTGGTCTCTTCTCCATAAGCGGAACCGCCAACGTCAAGGCCGGTTACGAGATTCCGTACCCCGGCAGCCTGGGATGCCGTCCGTGCAGCCATCCCTGAGAACAAGGTAAGTCAGAAAGTAAAGAAACCTGCCGGTAGCGCAATACGTAATGTGAAGGAACTGGAGATTACCACGCACTACTTATTCTCAGGGACCAAAAAGAAGGCCAAAGGCGTAAACTGGTTAACTTAATTCCGCCAGCCCGTAATTTGTAAACAAATTGGTGACGCAATGCATAAAAACAAAATGCTACAAACGTTAGACGGCGATGGCAGTAGCAAGAGTGGAATAATTTAATAAGAATATCGCGGATTGGATGTTCATACTCGTGGAGCGACAGAGTGCAAATTGACTGTTCACACCCGTAGCGTAGAGCAATAAAGTTTGGGGGGTTAATTAAACCGTTAGCGTTTGTCTTTGTAGAATAACAAAGGGTGGGTTGTTTAGAGCAAGTGCAATGGACAACGGAGATGGCATAGCTATTGGCCAATTAAGCTATGCTGTTTTCAAGGATAAGGAAAGACATAAACTGTTTGTACACCCGCCCGCCGTATGCCGACCTTCTTTGAAACATTTCCGGTCGTCTTGGTAGATTAGATGGAGAAGGTGTCGTAAGAGCTGATGTACCATTTGGACAGGCAAAATCAAAATAGAGTGTTAAGCAAGTAAATGTAACCTACGAATTTATGGCGAATTAGCCTTAAACACCAAACTACCATCCAAAAGCTCTATCGATATTACTAGTTTCAAAAAGCAAACTAATAAGACAAGACAAGACCTTTTTCAGGACCAGCAAGCGCACACTACCTTTTAACCTAACTTTTCTTTTCACTCCCTTTTGCTTGCTAAGAAACTGCCATGAATGTCGGGAACAAACAAAAGGAAGCAACAAAATAAAAGTACAATTTACGCACGAATTAATTTTATTTGCTACTTTAATTTTGAGCGTTCCGAGTTCAGAACGAATATTAATATATAGTGAGGAAATATTAGTAGTTGTTCGTTTAGTGGGTTTTGTTTCCTTTAGTTAAAAATACCTAAATGACATTTTCAAAGCGACTTTTAGGGCAAGAAGCGAAGCTATTTAAACAGATTTATAGCATTTCCTTAGTTCCTAAGAAGCTCTGTGGTTCGAGTCTAAGGAATAACATGAATTACTATTACTTAGTTTGCGTCTGAGTACGTAAATGATTGCGGAATCTTTTTTCAATGGGATAGTGGAGCATTATGCCTTTTTATACGAACAAACGGTATAAGCTTTGTTGTGTTAAAGAAATGGAACTTGAGTTGAAAGCACCGTTAGCCATTTGGGAGCATTCCTGTCTCTGAGAATAAGACAAGACAGCGAGTCGTTTTCGCTTTCTAGTCAGTGACGAATTTAACAGCTTTTTTAATGAAACGAAACATCAGTCTACACTGATTTAACCAAGCATGGTTTTTTTAGAAGGAGGGATTTCGACTGAAGGAGATGTTTTGGAAGAGAAGAAAACAGAATTAAGTAACACTGCTCTTTTTTTGCCTTTCTTCAGTTGTCCCGGCCTCCCGCACTTTTTCATATCCTTTGAGCCGGTGGCCGTTCTAAAATTAGTATTCCTATTCTTTATAATTATAGTATTTCTTTTCTTTCTCATCTCTAAAATGGCCCCCCTTCCTCCTATCCTTGAGTCGCCGAGCAGATCGCCGGCTGGTGGAAATGGAAATAACAACAACAACAAATGCCGCCTTTGTCGATTTGTGAAGGCACTCGCTAAGCAGATCAAAGGATGCTTCTGTGGCGGCGGCAGAGGCTAAGAGTAGTTTCATGCATTATAGGTGGCGGTTCAAAAAAAAGGTAAAGTGAACATGTAATGAGCTGGAGTCGAGAGCTGTTAGACACTTTAGCGGCACACACCCCACCCCACTGCAAGGCAAACTCAAACGATCTCTTCCAAAACATAAGATACTTCGCCGAGCCAATGCTAGACGCTTAAGCATATGGCTAAGCGACCCTACTATCGGCTATGACAAGGTCATCGCCTAAGATCGCTTAGAGGAAAACTAATCACTATGCCCATCCATGGCATGCGCTTGCTGGACCAGGTGAACACTCCCCAAGAAGAAGAGAGTGATTCGTTTTGTAGCAAATAGAACTTTACGATGACAGGGATACTGTTAAGACACCCTATACAACAACAGCTACATTAGAAACAACAACAACAAAGCTAAAGCCAAATTATAAGCTTCAACCACCGTTTAGCCCTTTTCGATCTAGCGCACGCAAAAATCCTATATTCTACGTACATATTACGGTGCTATGCGTGCAACATGTCTTGTATACAGTGAAACTTCTCTTATTATATTAGGTACCGATTTAATACCGATTTAGTCTAGTAATCGCGGTATCTAAGAAGTGTTACCTACTATTGGATTTGAACCAATGACTCTCGCCGTATGAAAACGATACTCTAACCCCTGAGTTAAGTAGGTTGGGCTTCCAGTCTTATAGCAGCCTGTTCTATCGAGCCTTGAAAGTCTTTGCCATTAAATCGATTTTCTGTTAAAAAGCCAAAGCCTCAATTTTGCTTATGTGTCAGATGCTATCCCTTTTAAATGTGGTATCAGCAAGCATAATGCTTTAAGCCTGGTAAGCTACAGGCACCTCAGCAGGCACCTGCAAGACACTTACAGACAGCAGTAGACCGTGCAATGTACACACCACTGCAGACAATGGCCACATTATTGATGACTCATCACTAAGTGCAATTCTAGTGAGATTAACTAAGCCACTGGCTCTGCATTTGTATTATGTGGCTTGCAGGCAAATGAAAGCATGGAATATATAGAAAAATCTCTACAGGCTGCCAAAGATAAAGAGGCTTTCTTACATTACCCTTGCCATTATGGAGGGTCTTAATCCGATAATAGACGATACTAATCTTACCAGTGTGATACATGGCTCTACGTGGGATGGGACACCCTGCCTTAGCCTCCCATGTTGACAATCCTTGAATAGCCCTAAGTAGTAAATACTGCATAGTAGGGGTAATAGTATACTGCTTTATAGGACCCCAAAGGAGACTTAAAGCCTTACTTTGGACCGAAGGGAGCTGCTATTAGATTGAAGGAAGCTCTGCTTCGATTAAATTGAATAAAACCGCCCATTTGCAATGCATTTATTAAGCCTTGCTTTGGACTGAAGGGAGCTGCTCTTAAACTGAGTGAAGCTCTGCTTCGATTAAATTGACTCGTTGCACTGCATATGTCGGTGGGGATTTCCAGCTCAATGAACCCCAAAGTAATTATCTCGCGCATTAACAGTAGGGCCGGCAATAGCGTTAGAAAAGCACTAGTCGAGCTCACCGCATCAATTGCAACTAGGTTGCTGCAGCTCTTGAAAGGCAGGCACCTAACAATCCTAAAAGTTATCGTATTGTGCAATCGTAGTAGGGAAGGGTTATAGAGAGTGCCTAGAATACGAGGAATTTTAAAGACACAGTAACGGAAAGCTGTAATCAAATTCTTTTTTATCCGTCCTTTTATCAAAATTAACGTAGTTGTGTATAAGCCTGAAGCAATGGCATAGTTCACTAAAAAATCCCCAAGACCAATCGTTAAAAATAATGAATTGCTGTTGCTGTTAACAGCATCTAACCAACCAGGTAACCACAAGCTCCGACTGGCATTACATTACTTGCCGGACTATCTTAGAAGATAAAAGCACGTCAAAACCATACGAAGCTTTACTATGAGCCAATTGGATCCACTGAGCAAATACAGGTTCAATTAGAATCTGTTTTTTTCCGGAGTCCTAAAGAAAAGGCCAATATGACGTCGTTGTAAACAGAAAGACCTAACGTATGAAACCCCAAAAAGAAGCTAGCCTAACTTAAGTAAGATATTATTGCTTCTTTGTGCTCTAGCATTCTTGCTAAGACATTATCTCTATTTTGCTTAAAATCGTAATCTCTGAAAAAACAGATGGCTCCGTTTTAGCTTTTGCCATAATAAACCCGGCAATGTATTAGTGATGTGTATATAGCGCGCGCGGCTTGGGTTGTAAAATCCTGTGCTATGAAAGCATAAGCGGGTAGGAAATACATATATTGCGCGACGAGGGAAGTGATGACCTTCAAAACAGCTAAAGCGAGTCCCAATTGAAAGTGAAGGGAATTCTTCATCGTATCGTAAAGTCCCTTGTGTCCACGTCCCAACCTGCCTCCTGGGGAAATAGAAGCATCTAAAATTTCCTTCATGCTATATCCAATACCTTTGTTAGTCCTGTACTACTGGCCAGCAATTACAAACACAACGGCTATTGCCAAGTAGTGATAAGCAATATCAGTTAACCACAAACTTTGAGTCTGCAAATGCTAACTTAAAAAAGTTAGAATAGCTGTTTCCACCCCGCACAGTGCTATTGAACAAATGAGTGTTGGAGTCGGGATTTTGTGCATAAACGCTCCACTGACCCGAAAAAAACCTAATCCCTGGGGATGCGAAGCGGTAGTTAATAAGTCGTTCCATCTAACATGTCCGCCCTTCGCTTCGGGAATAGCTACATAAACCAAATGGCCTATCCAAGCCTTTGAACTCACTTCAAAGAATCCCGAAAGGTGGTGATTAAGCCGAGATTCAGCCTTTTTGATCCGAAAAATGAGCGTTGGCTAACGTCTACGGGCTTGAAACTCTGCGTAGATGGAATGGCTGCTGTGGATTGAATCTGCGGTTCATCGAAGCCGCGAACAGGATAGGTGACAATGTATGCAGAAACGAAAAGGATGTGTAGTACAGGGCCAGGCACAACGGGAGCCGGCTAACAAGTTTACTTCGGTCCGTAACCTTACGCTTGGTTGGGTCGTCCCTTGCCCCACAGCCCAGTGGCCCTGTTGAGCACAAGGCCTCGTTAGTGAGCGCCGACTCGCGGATAGAGCCCGCTTTTTTGCCCATTCGCGCCAGCCCTGCAATCAATAATCCTAGGCCGCTTTGGCTACGAAATGAAACGATGCAAAGGCTAGACAATCAATGATCCGGTAACCTTACCCATATTACGCTAATAGGCAAGGACTGTGGGCCTTCAAGATCGCTCTGCTCTAGCTTACCTTTGAACAAGCCAGCAATGCACTCAGGGAAAAGCGAGTCATTGTAGCCAGGTAGAGAAGGGCTTTGCCCTTTCGGTTAATTTCGAAGTAGCGAAAAGAAATTGTCAAAAAAGAACGGCAAGAATCTTTGTCTTACCTTTCGACAACGCCATCCTTTATTTAATCTATTCGCTTTAAAGTTCATTTTGCTTCGCTTGCGTGAAAAGTTTAACCATAAACTTATAATTTAAGTCTTTACTATGAAATAAAGACAATAATCCCAAATCAAAAAAAAAAGGGTCGTAGATTGAATCAATAAGGATCTAGAGGCCAATTGGGTCCATTCAAGCTCGAAGGGTCACGCCTTAGAGAAAGAATGGTATAGTTTGGGCATAAAAAGTGAATTTCATATAAAACTGCAATTAAAAACCCGGATGCCCGCACAACTAAGAATAGGTGACTTGCTTAAATCTAAAGAACCAGGTAAAGACAAGTATGATGGCATAAAAACTAGTGCAGTTCCCTTTACAAAAAGTCCCTCCAGTTTACGATACGCCAGTTCCAGAGGGAAATACTTCCTTTTCGAACCCTCAAGCACAGCCCAAGGATTGGTGTTTTTTCTTCTTTTCTGTCGTTTTTCAAGTTTATGATTTTGCCTTGCATTTTAAAGATTATTCCACTATACCATTACAACGCGTTGTGATTGGCTCGGTATGGCGCAGAAGGGGAACCAACAATAGCACTACGACTACGAGGTCAGGCCCAATGATTTCTCTATCTATCACTAAGGAAAGCAAGCAAGCCAGCTTTCCCCTCCGGTCGGCGGCAGTTTAGCAAGCGCGCTTTCAAATGGATGATGTTAAGGCTACAAGTGGATGCAAGGGGCAATTTAACTGCACAACCTAGCCACTATAGATGGCCCCTTTAACACAACCAGGCCGAAGCGGAGTGATCTTTTTTGCACACAAACAAACATAATCATTACATTACTATAAGTCTCAAGTCTGGGTGTAGCAGGACTTGAACCTGCGACCATTAGATTAAAAGCCCAATGCTCTACCAACTGAGCTATGCACCCAAATGTTATTGCATTATTATTGCTATTAATTAGCAATGAAATAGATTTCTATGTAGTAATAAACAAAAAAGAACAACTCTGGCTTGAGCATATCACGATGGCATTATAGTAGTATACATAAATGAATGTTATCTAGGTAACTATCGCCAAGATTCCTTAGCCTCATTTGCTTCATGTCAACCATTAATACTGAAACAACAATTTTGCCAATACAATAGCCAAAATTTCAACAATGGCTTAGTAATGTTTTATAATAACTACGTAGCGGGGTCCCCATTCTTGTTTCGGATTAGCTCAGTCGGTAGAGCAGTGGACTGTTAATCCATGTCGCAAGTTCGAGTCTTGCATCCGGAGAAAATAACTAAAACACCGTGTAAAGTTTTAATTTCATGCACGTTTCTAAATGAGCGGAAAGATCGAAAATCTCCTTTTCGACTCTGACTCTCCTACACCAGTCGTTGCTTTTTTTTTTGTTACTTCTAAAGTAGCAGCTCCTAAGTGATTCTTTGGCTTAATTTTCCTACATTTCCCTAACAAGTGGCATATGGTAGTAGGATTATTGGCCACTTCTAACATAATATTTAAAAAACAAAATTGCCGTTACTCAAATAAGCAAACATGAAACGTATGCTAGCTTATCCTCTATAAGCCAAATTATATCTATTATGATTGGAGTATTTGTTGCAGACCAGGGGGTAGGTTAAGTATAATAACTCATACGTTTATTTATATACTTATGCACCTAGGAACTAAAGCTTAACTTAACTGCTCTATGCCAACACCGTCTGTAAGGAACCGGACAGTATTGCTTCCCCTCTGGGGTTCGGCTTTAGGCCATTCTGGATCTCCTCTACCATCTTGCCTTTGTTTATTGCCTTTCTTTCCTTCTCTTTCTCTTCTATTCCTGAAAAAGAAGCTAAAGCAGCTGTTTCATCACATCAGGAGGTTGGATTGTTTTTGGCTCGAGAAGACGCAAGGCAATGGAGTTTTGCTTCAAGTTCTTCGTTTAAAAGCACTATAGCACTTATGTTCCTCTTAATGGAAAAAAACATTTTCATGTTTTGACGCTTCACCCTTTCTGCCTGGGCTTTCTGTGGCATGACATCTCATTCGGCTAGAGATTTTCTAGCTTGACAACACATCACTCTTAATTTAACTTTTTACGGCTACTTAATTTAAATGTGAAACATGGTCGTATCTCATTCGGCTATAGACTTTATTGCCTGATATCTCATTCGGCTAGAGACTTTATTGCCTGATATCTCATTCGGTTAGAGAATAAATTGCCAGATATCTCATTCGGTTAGAGAATAAATGGCCAGATATCTCATTCAGCTAGAGAAGAAATGGCATGTTGCTCTTTCTACTAGAGAATAAACAGTGGAAACTTATAAAATAATTACTAATAACCATGATTTACTCTTCTTATAATCCGAAAAAGGAGGGGGGGCAAA
>NW_028221440.1:2555754-2580342 GCF_014529385.1 Adiantum capillus-veneris
CTATGAGTTCAACTAACTCTTTTTAAATTTTATAGCAATTCTGTACCTGCATGGACCATATTTTGCAAAACAAGGACCCCTTGCAACATGGAATAGTTAGGGAATGGAAAAATATCACTATCAAGGAAGGAATTCATTTTTAGATGTACAAGAAAGGGAGGGGATAAAGAAGGAGCAATTCACTAAAGGAATTATTCAATTGGTTCTATAGGAGGTAATTACAGTGGATGAGATCAAATAACCATGCTACCCAATCACAAATGGATTAGATTAATGCTTCACTTTGAAACTTTGTACGGTGTCTTTCTTAAAAATATCCGAACTCAAAAAATATATTTTTACACAAAATATTGTCAATTTCACATCAATTTTTTATTCTTTTGGTATCACTAGGCATGTCACTCCTATATCTCAAAAACTTTCTTCTTCTATAGCCCCCAAGAAGGTTGATATTTGTCTCCTTAGCTACTGGTGCATAACTAGAGTAGCAAAGAAAGTATCTCGTTCTTGACACATTGAATCCTGTAGCATACCCAAATATTCTAAGTGTTGTAGCGCTCTCAAGTAGCATGATCTTGTTTGCATTGATTTGAAGGAGAGTGTACCCCAAAAATTGTGACAATATCTTCAGGGAAAATTTTGGCAACTCAGGATCTTCAGAATACTGCATGTGAAAAGCACACAAGGTGGCACTATCCAATGTTTTTATGTAGTGCATGAGAGAGGAGGCATCCATTCTAGAATTTCCCTCTATTGCTTTCCCTCTTGAGCTTAGCCCTCCCAAGAAAATTGCCTTTGTCAAGGAGTTCAATCTGCAAAACAAGAAGTAATGATTAACTAAAATAAACTTGAAAAAAAAGGAAGATTATAGGAAGGGAGATCAAGGTAAAACTAAATCTACCTTTTGCAACTCCTCCTTGGCAATGACTTTTTCTTGAAGGATATTGCATGATCTAGTCCTCTCTCTTTTGTCAACGTCCTTTTCAACTTCCTTTAACTTAAAATCTTTGCCAAAGATTGAATACCAAGCTCAACAAGATTCTTCTGGAAATCCTCATCTTTGAGAGTAGGTTTCTCTTCATGCATAGAGCAACGTCATCAAGAGCAAGAAGAAAAAAGTTATCGGATGTTTATAGATTAAGTGCCAAAAAATCCTCCTTTGACTCTTCTTCTATATCAGTTAAGTCTTTCGCCACCTCAAAAGCTTCAAAATGGTTGTAATGCAGTAGTCCTCCTTGATATTAAGCAGACATTGAATAAATGTAGAGGGATATACTCTTTTCCATTGATATGGAAGTAGGGAAGCTTTGGAATAGTAAGGGAGGCCTCAGATGACTCTACCTGTTTGTGGGCTCATTAATGACACTACTAGCTAAATTGAGAAACATCAAAATTTGAACTCTCCTGCTCCTCAGCTATATCATCAATTTCCTCCTTATTTAGAACTTCACTTTTCTCAAGCTACAGGACTGTGGAAACATTTGTATTGTTTTCCCTCTTTGTTTGTATCTTTCACTTCATCACCTTTTCCTTGCATATCAACTTTAAGGATCAAAAATAAAGGGCACCTGGAAAAATGTAGGCAATTTGAATGGACTCCGTAAGATTGAAATCCTCAGAAGCTTCATGGAGTATCCTTCACGAGTTCTCTATCATCTGATTCATTTTGTTGCTCAATAAGTTCCTATGAAATACAAGCCTCGAACGTCCTTCCCATATGGAACAGAAAAATGTCTTAAAGCATCATCCAAAAGAGCAATAAGCTCTACATCTTTCTCACAATCGGCAAAGAACCTTGTAAAGCTTGTATACCTTGGTCCACATAAACCTGTAAACTCTCTGAACCTTGATGTAAATAAGTATTAGCATGCATAAAAATCATCAGTTTGGTGAAACACTCTGCATCCTTT
Organism: Adiantum capillus-veneris; assembly: GCF_014529385.1. Classification (NCBI taxonomy): domain Eukaryota; kingdom Viridiplantae; phylum Streptophyta; class Polypodiopsida; order Polypodiales; family Pteridaceae; genus Adiantum; species Adiantum capillus-veneris. The sequence goes on from NW_028221440.1 coordinate 2,557,665, forward strand.
TTACTCTCCATCAAATATCGTTCAAGTGCATCAGCACAAGATCTTGCATGCATCTCAAAGATGTTATCAAGCTTCCTAGTAAGAGCATCATCATAATAGATTGGGTTAACAAAGCATTGTATGACTGCACAACAACTTCCTGCACCCCCTCTGAACTGATACTAAGTATTTAGTAATCTATATACTTGGGTGCTTCAAGTTCACTTACCATCGGTTGGAAGTCAAGATCAAGTGGTGAATCTAGCCCGTCATCCATATGCATCTGTACATGATTGTAATTATGCACTTTTATGTGTCCCTCTGTAGGTTCATCGAGCTCATCTAGAGTGCTCCATTTATACTCCTCCACCTGTGGAGCTTCATTTGGTAAAAATATGCCATGCAAATCTTCAACTTCATCAGATATCTCCTCTTGCACATCCAAACCATGTATATATGCAGCTTCAATAGATCTCTGCTCTAGCACTTCCAAACCATATGAATTGTCATGTATCTGTAGACCCTGTATATGGTCATTCTTATCGAATTACATAACTGGATTTGTAGAATATGGAATCCCAAGCTTTACATAAATCATCTTTGCAATCCCTTGATCATATGTAATCTGCAATAACGTGTCATTTTCAAGCAGACACTCGTCCACAACAATTTCAAGCTTGGCTTGAATTTCTTTACAAACATTTGCATAGGAAGGAACGCTAGCATTTTCTCTATCTTCATCTGGAGCATGATTCTCTAGGGCTAAATCTAATACTTGCAAAGCTACATCTGCTTTAGCTTTACTTCTTGCATGAATCTGCTCCCAAAATTCATCATAGCTGATTGTCTGCAATTGATCTCCATCACCTTTACTAAAAATAACCTGCTTCTGTTGAGTCATCTACTCTATTTTCAAGGCTATATGCTGATCACCCACTTGTACAATTGCTTCTTCAAATTTTACCCAATTATTTGCATACATATCAATAAGCTCTCGTATTTGATCACGTCATTGTGGAGATACTAACCAATCAAACTCCTTGATCATATGCTTAGTTGGAATACCCATAAGCTCCATCTCTGACCTGTAGCATGCAAGATATCCATCACTATCATAACCGTTGAATGTACCTCTTTCAATATAAACCTTATCCAATGCTTCTTCCACTATTGCTTGCTTTATCTCGGCTTCATCCGGTCCAACAAATCCTTGCAATAAATTTCTTTGGCCCAAACCTAATTGCTCATAAGTAACCTGCTGCTGCTACAAGAAGGTATCAAATAGCTGCATCATCTGCTACATCATGTCTACTTGAAATGTCGCCGTCATCCTCTCTGCCAAAATTTCCCACCCCGGCTCGCTTCACGTCGGGTTCACCAAAGATGTCGGGGGTAATTTCTTTTGCGGTTAGTGAGCCGGGTCAGCACCAAGCTGTTGGCTGTGGGAAACCAAACAAAAGACCTAACATTCACTCTGAAGGTTTACACAATTGATATCTGGAGAACTTCAACTTGATAATACATAACTAGGATGGTCTTTAGTTACAAAACTGGAATGTTACTAGCACTAATAACTTCTTTAGCTTCTTGATAATGGAGAGAGAGAGAGAGAGAGAGAGAGATTCCTTTCTTTGCGGCTCTGTACCGCCTTTTACTGGATCCCTTGATTTCCTCCTTTGCGGATCTGTACCGCCCTTATTGGCTCTCCTTCTCCTCATACTGCTTCTTTCGACTCTTTTAGCTGCAATTGACGACGACTCCTGGTCCTGTTGCTCGTCGATGAGCCCTCTCTATGACCTCCTCTGATTGCTCTTGATCACATCACCAGCCCTTTCTGGCGTGGGCATGGGCTCCAAAGATCCTCAATAATGCCAATTGCGCCTCATGCCCTTGATGATGGACGACCAAAAATTGCAGTCCCTACACGCCTTCACTTGCCGACCTGCACTCCCCAATTGCCTGCAAGTCCTCCTCAACGACACGCCCCTATTCGTTTATTTTGTCTTTCAGATCTTCCTCACAACCCTTGATTGACAAATCATCAATAAAAGCATAGTAATGTGAGGAATGAATTCTCTTAACACCTTGTTCATGCCATTCATCATGTGACCAACAGAATTTATGGCACCTTGCGATGAACTCATGCGCTTCGATACCCTGTCTCATCAAGCCTCTACCCCAAGTGGAGTACTCATAGTAGTGAGATCCCTACTCTCCAAAGCAAGTTGAAATTGAGCATAGCTTGAGTAAAGATCACCCATGGAGTATATAGCCCTACCTATAAAGGCTTCTGAAAACTCGTCCACAATTGGTCTTGTGCCAACATAACGAATTCAATACCTTATTTACCGGCTGCATGTTTTGAATAAATCGTAGGGATCCATTCTTCTTTGGGATGGTGAACCATTGATTAGAATAAGATGCACAAGATGGATCCAAAATATCCATACGTTTCTTTTCATTTACAAGTCAATAAGCATTGGTAGATGGGCTTTAGGAACATGAATAGGGTGCAAATTCCACGGCATATGGGGAACGGTAAAGATAATCATAGGTGTTAAAACATTTGGATCTATACATCCAATCTCACTGGGCTGAAAAGTAAAGGCTTTACCATGTTTTGCAACAATCTCTTGAAAGCACTTGACCTCCTCATCAGAAAGAAATCCTTCTTCATCGATGACTACTTGCTTCAAGGTCTCTTCAGTAAATTTGTGGCCAATGTTCTTGGGATCCCTTAGCTTTGGTTGGTGTGAAGCTTTTTTGATAACCTCCTCACTCCTCCCTGGGAGAGGGGTAGCTACAGGCCTGACCTTCTTTGGAACAGTCTTGTACTTTGTATCCACCTGCACTTCAAAAGCACCACCCAATTCTTTACTTACCTCCATTAGAATGTCATACATGTCCATCAAATGCACTTGCACAAATTCAATCTCAATTTGCAACCTATTCACTTTGATAACTTCAAGTTCTGACATCGTATCAACATAATAAACTTCTTCAAAGACTCTTGAGATAACATCATCATGTTCAAGTACATCACATCTCTGCAAATCACTTTGAACACTTACGACATATTTCTTCTCCCACTTAGGTAGCTCCATGAACTTCAACTATATGAAACTGAAGCTTCAGATGTTAGTCCCAGAAACCCCAAACAAAAAGTCTCTTCTTACGAGAACTTCTTTTTCGCTGTACCACTATAGTCCGGCTCCTATAGTGGCACCCCAAGAAAATCCTGAGCAAACATGTACTCTTTAAACTCTTTGCGAGCCCTTGGAAAAGGCCGTTCTCTTAAGATATCTTTATTCCTGACATGATCAATACAAACAATCAGAAAGTGAACCGCTCTCTTACCGTCTTTGCTTCAGATCCTTGCATATGCTGAACCATCATCCAAAACTTTTGTCTCCATATGCACAACTATGATGTAAGGTTGCCCTAGGATAAGTTAAAAAGAGGAATTTTTCTGTATAAAAAATTATATTCATCACAAACATCTCCAATTGTAACCTTGACATTTGCACATGCACTATATAAATCGCCAGAGGCTAGGTGTTGGCAGCTCAAATCCGCCAACCATGATCCATGTCAATAGGCCACTTCCCTCTCTGGTACAATCTTGTTGACATTAAATTAATTTCTGAACCATGATCCACAAGTGCTAGAATAGGCTCATCAATATCACCAATCTTAACAATTGTCTCCATAGTGGCTCTCGCCCAATGTGTTATGGAAAAATGACTCCTAGGTACTACTTCCTCACCATCATCATTATTGAAGTGAACGTGTCTTACCTAGGGTGTAACTTGATTGGAGATCACTGTAGACTGTAAGCTTTTCTTCTTCAATCTCTGACTCGTAAGCATCCAGAATCGATTCTACATGTTGAATCACTTGGCTTTTGACCGCATCAGGTTCTTGCTTGACTGGTACTTATCGCTTTCTCTTTATAATATGAATGACCTCCTCATGAAATTCACATTTAGCAATACCCAAGAAATCACCCAAAGTAAGTTCCACCTTGCTTTTGAGAATACGTTCCTCAAATACCTTCTTCAGATCTGTAGCCAATTCAATATCAGATTTTATCTTGTAAGAAGGCCCTTTTGGCTTACCTTGCTTTTTGGCTTACCTTGCTTTTTATCTTTGGATGCCTCTTCCATAACCACTTCAGGTGTAGGAACTGCTTTAAAACTTTCACCTTCTTCCTTCTTGCTGTTAGTCCTTGTAGCTCGTTTTGATGAGGCCGCAATTTCTTCATCTCTCTTGCGCTTCTCTTCCACCATAGCTTGATTTTGCAAGAAAGGCATACACACAAAGAGAATGAAATCATAGTTCATACATCTACAGGATCTGACCACCTCGTAGTTTATCAAATGAAATTCCCAGCTTGACTTAATGTGTCACGAGTTATTTCACCTTTGTCAGTTGTCCTCAAAGAATAGGGCCATAGATTCCCTTTAGCCTTGGTACTTTTCTCATCCTCCGCACTGCATACCTGTAATCCATAAGTTGTTGCATCAACCCTAGAGGCCTTGTACTGCATCTCCTTAACCAGCTTCTTCATACTGCCCTTCCCATAGTTAAAATGTAGACATTTACCAGTTTCTTTAAGATGCAGCTTGCCGTCCTTCCAAAAAATTGTGTTCTTCTTATAAGCTTCATTTAAATCATCACAATTTTGCGTATATGATCTTAAGCTATCACACCACATGCATCCTTTATCCAAGTCTTGTTGTGGAGGACGCCGTCTGGGTTCTAAAGAAGATCCACTTGCACTAAAATCATCAAGTTTAACAACTTTCACACTCTTGTATACCTTTTACCAGCTCATCAAGGATTGGCTCTTCCAGCTTGGGCTTGAGCTTGGGCTTCTCCACTAGCGAGCGCTTCCATAGGATTAGCCACTATGAACTTGTTCACCCTCTTTTGTCGCTTTACAATCATATTAACAGCTTCTGTAACCAATTTCCAATCAGAAGTTAAGCCAAACTCACCAGATGGGTCATCGAGTAGGTGTACCAAGCTCTTCTGAAGGCGCGAATCTACTGCTTGAATAAATAGCTCGACCTTTTTTGGTTGCATTGTTTTCTGCTCAGCAATAGATAACTGCTCAAACTTCTTTTCAAAAGCTCGTAGCAATTCTCTCGTAGATAATCCTTTATCCTTCTGTTGTATCCATTTCATAAAGCTTTGCTTGGTAACCCGTTGAGAATCTTTGAGAAAATAGTCTTCTTGTAAAGCCTTCCTTCTTAAACTCCTACCAGTTGCACAGATAGGCTGCACACTGCTGCATCATCTGTTGCATTGCTAGTTCCCTAGTAGCCTGTTGTTGCTGCATATAGGCTGCAAACTGTTGCATCATCTGTTGCATTGCTACTTCCTGTCGTGCCGACATCTTCTCCTACCAAGTCCCACCCCGGCTCGATTCCACATTGGGTTCACCAAAGATGTCCCGGGTAAATTTTTGCGATTAGTGAGCCGGGTCAGCACCGAGCTATTGGCTATGCGAAACCGTGAGAGACAGATGCATAACTCCACACAAAGGACTTAACATTCACTCTTTGAAGCTTACAGCTGATATTTGGAGTACTTCAACTTGATAATACATAACTAACATGGACTTTAGTCACAAAGCTGGAATGTTAATGGCACTGATAACTTCTTTAGCTTCTTGATAATGAAGAGAGAGAGAGAGAGAGAGAGAGAGAGAGAGAGAGAGAGATTCCTTTCTTTGCGGCTCTGTACCGCCCTTTACTGGCTCCCTTGCTTCCCTCCTTTGCGGCCCTGTACCGCCCTCATTGGATCTCCTTCTCCTCGTACTGCTTCTCTCGACTCTTTTAGTTGCAATTGACGACGGCTGCTGGTCCTCCTGCTTGTCAATGAGCCCTCTCTATGACCTCCTCTGATTGCGCTTGATCACCTACAAGCCGTTCACATGACCGTAAATTAACTTTTCCAGTATAATTTTGTCCATAAGATTCCCAAGTTGACGAGTTTGTATTCGGGTATCAGCAGAAACAAACAAAGCATTCACAGTACCACCAGCCCCTGCTGGCACGGCATGGACTCCAAAGATCCGCAATAATGCCAATTGCGCTTCAGGCCCTTGATGATGGACGGCCAAAAACTACAGTCCCTACACGCCTTTACTTGCGGACCTGCAATCCTCGATTGCATGCAGGTCCTCCGTACAAACAAAGCATTCATAGTACCACCAGCCCCTGCTGGCACGGCATGGACTCCAAAGATCCGCAGTAATCCCAATTGCGCTTCAGGCCCTTGATGATGGACGGCCAAAAACTACAGTCCCTACACGCCTTTACTTACAGACCTGCAATCCTCGATTGCATGCAGGTCCTCCTCGACGGCACGCCCCTATCAACACTCAACGGTGGCTCCTGCTGCTGCTGTGCGACGGCAGCCTCTGTAACCCTTCCTGCACTTTCTGCAATTGACAGAAGCCTCTTGATAATGACTTTTTCTCCTGCTGCCTAACGGCTTGTCAACTTCCCTACGCTCCAAGCTGCTTCTCTTTTCGGCTCGCTCAGCACAGCTTAATACTCCTGAATCTGCGCACCCCGTCTGCTGCTTTTAGCCCGCTTCCTTTCGCTGTTTGCTTTTTATTTTCTTTTTAAAGCTATCAACTACCTTAACTTTATATTTTAAGCGGCCATTCATATTCCCTTAGTGGCGGTCATTGCTTAACTCCCACCAATTTTGACTTGCATCCTATCCAAGACGGCGCGGCGCGACTTCCATAAATCAAAGAATTGCCAGGTACCTCACTTTCCTCCCACAACCATATAAAAACACCAAACGATCAAATCCTCCTCTTCCATATTAGCCAAAGCATTACTAAACACAATCATCAAAGTGCAAGCATAGAAAGCTTTATTTGAAAAAGACCTTCCCTCCCAAACTGCTAAGTATATACCACAATCGTCATGCTCCAAGAACCAACATTATGAATATGAAGCTCTTCAAGCACCTTTGTTTTCTTTAATATTCACCAAATGCCATGCCAACCATATCATGTTGCCATATCCCGTAATCATTAAACTTCAAGAGACGCCATTATCTCACCTAAAGAATCCCAAGCATTATTTATTTGTAATCATCGATACTGGCAAAAGTTACAGCTTTTTTGTAAGAAAACCTTCAAACATTCTTTTTCTTGGTGTGTTTTTCTCTCAATAAATGTGGGGCGTCATGACAACGTCCTTGTACTTTGCTTTTGACTTTCCTGGGACGATCAATGACAACAACAGATGGCCCTTCTTGATAGCTAGCCATGGTGGAAGATCCTAATTAACCAGAAAAATAGGCCAACTGCTCCATGACGAGCTCGGTAATCCGAATGGGTTTTGCTCCGTCCATTGCCAGACCAAAGCGAATACATCGAGGCTCATTCTTAAATGTAGGCCAACTTTCCTCTATGTGCTTCCATGCACGAGAGTCAGCAGGTACCCGCATCACATCATCTGTCGATCTAGTATTTGAGTGCCGTGTCATCAAAGTGGCTATGGACTTGCACTTGAACATGATCTTTATTCTTGGAGTGATAGGAAAGTGTCGAAGGACCTTTGCAGGGATACATTTTCCTTGTGTGTCCTCCCTGTACCTGTTTAATCCACAATTGGCAGACTGTTCCAAGTTTGCATACTCATTGCAAAAAAGTATACAATTGCTAGGACATGCATGTATTTTGTGATAATCCAAGCTCAAATTAGTGAGAAGCTTTTTAGCGGCTGGACGGGTAGGGGGCCTGTGATTCCCTTCTGGCAAGATTTGATCATTGAGCAACCTGTCATTACATGAACAAGTCAGCTCTTTGATCACTTTATATGAAATGTAATTTGCACTTTATCATGCTTAGGATACAATGTATTTACCTGAAAAGCTCTGTTGACTGAGGCGGCATACCAACCGTAGACAGACTGCAAATTAAGCATTGCCAACGCGGTACAGAGAACTGAGATTTTTGCACCAGTGTAGAGCGGCATGCGTGCAAGACTTTGCATCATCTCACGGTCTTTATTGTTACTATCATGCCGTCGATATGAATGGGATGACTGAGGTTGGTCCACAGTGTCGTCTTGAATGTTGTCGCCTTCTATGTTGGAATCCATGTCAAAGAACGCGTCCAACATCTGCTCCATCTCTACTTCTTGAAATGCCGCATCAGGTATTAGTTGGGAGGACTCAGTCGATGGCTGCTCGTTTGAAAATCATCTTCTCAGGGATGCAGTTGGAGCAATATCTACTTGTGGAGTTTGACCTTCAATTTCTAGACCATGAGATCGATAATGCAGGTCTTGTAGTTGCTCTATCGGAAAGAGACCGTGATTGCATATGTGTTGGTCACATATTTTTTATTTTTTAAAGATCTGATGCTTGCAATGCGCACATGCCATCCTATCGTCCATACTTTGTCTACCAATGATGCAACAAATAATTAAAACACTAGTTGTTATAATTACACACTACTAAGTACATGACAATATGACAACCTCACGTTCTCTAGCGGCCACGCCCGATCCCTACACACCTCGTTCTAGAGGTGCATGGAGATTAGGACCATAGGGTAATAATCTTCGTCTTATTGATGTCAATGACTATATATTAAAGTTCTTGAAGTCTGTGTGCACTTTTGAAGTCCGATTGCAGTTTTTCAACTATTTACTGCTAGCTCTAACAACCTCACATTCTCTAGCCAGGCCCGATCCCCGCACACCTCGGTCTAGATGTGCACAAAGATTAGGACCACAGGGTAGTCTGTGTGCACTTTTGAAGTCCAATTGCGTTTTTTCTACTATTTGTTGCTAGCTCTAACAACCTCACATTCTCTAGCCAAGCCCGATTCCTCCACACCTTGGTCTAGAGGTGAACGGAGATTAGAACCACAGGGTAATAATCTCGTCTTTATTGGTCAGTGACTATATGTTAAGGTTCTTGAAGAGTGCGTGCACTTTTGAAGTCCGATTGCTTTTTTTCTACTATTAATTTGTCGCTAGCTCTAACCTAACCTATAATCTAACCTAACCTATAACCTATAACCTAAACCTAACCTAACTTAATGTAGCCTAACTTATAACCTAAACCTAACCTATAGCCTGACCTAACTAAAATCCGTTTGCGTTTTTAGAAGTACACGAGTCATCTTTGAAGTCTGTTTGCGTTTTTTCTACTATTAATTTGTCGCTAGCTCTAACCTAACCTATAATCTCACCTAGCCTATAACCTAAACCTAACCTAACCTAACCTAACATAAAACCAACACAATGGTTAGGTGTTTGTAAAAACGGCAAGCCATACAGCTTGCCCACAATGCATATGCGATGTTGGCAAGTTCTATGGCTTGCAAATTTGACAAACGACTCACCATAGTGTTGTTTTTAGGGTTGCGAAGAAATTTTAGGGCCTGAAAACCGCTCGCAGACATATAGACAACACAACGGCGAGCCGTTGGCAATATGGCAAGCCATAGAGCTTGCCCACAATGCATATACCTTGTGGGCAAGCTTTATGGCTTGCCGTATTGCCAAACGGATAGCCATTGTGTTGTTTTAGGGACACGAGAAAAATTAGCGCTTGAAAATCGCTCGCAAACATATAGACAACACAATGGCCAGCCATTGGTAATACGGCAAGCCATAGAGCTTGCCCCCAATGCATATGCATTGTGGGAAAGCTCTATGGATTTTTGTTTTGCCAAACGGATCTCCATTGTGTTGTTTTTAGGGCCGCGGACATATAGACAACTTAATGGCTATCCTTTTGGTAATAGGGCGAACCATAGAGCTTGCACACCATGCATATGCATTGTGGGAACACTCTATGGCTTGTCATATTGCCAAACAACTTTCCATTGTGTTGTTTTAAGGGTTGCTTAGCTATTTTAGGGCTTGAAAACCGCTTGCGGACATAAAAACAACACAATGGCAAGTTGTTGGCAATACGGCAAGCCATAGAGCTTGCCCTCAATGCATATGCCTTGTGGGCAAGCTTTATGGCTTGCCATATTTCCAAATGGATCGCCATTCTGTTGTTTTTAGGGACACGAGGCAATCTTAGCGCTTGAAAATCGCTCGCAAACATATAGACAACACAATGGAGAGCCGTTTGGAAATACAGCAAGCCATAAAGCTTACCCAGAATGCATATGCATTGTAAGCAAGATCTATGGCTTGCCGTATTGCCAAAAGGCTTTCCATTGTGTTGTTTTTAGGGCCGCTTAGCTATTTTAGGATTTGAAAATCACTTGCAGACATATAGAAAACACAATGGCGAGCCAGTTGGCAATATGTCAATCTATAGAGCTTTCCCACAACGCATATGCATTGTGGGCAAGCTCTATAGCTTTCCCACAATGCATATGCATTGTGGGCAAGCGCATGGCTTGCCCTACTTCCAAACGGCTCGCCATGGTGTTATTTTCAGGGCCGCTTAGCTATTTTAGGACTTGAAAACCGCTCGTGGACATATAAACAATACAATGGCGAGCCGTTGGCAATATGGAAATCCATAGAGCTTGCCCACAATGCATATGTTGTGGGTAAGCTTATGGCTTGCCATATTGACGAGCGGATTGCCATTGTGTTGTTTTTAACCTGCACTGTGGGTATGGGTGTGTATTGCCAAACTGTTTTAACCTAACCTAACGTACCTTAACCTACCTAACCGTAGCTAACCTAACTAATGTAGCTTAACCTAACGTAGCTTAACTTAACCTAACCTAACGTATAAGATAACCTAACATAACCTAACCTAACATATAACCTAACCTAACATAGCTTAACTTAACCTGACCTAATTTATAAGATAATCTAACTTAACTTAAAACATAAACCCCATCAATTGCATAATTTCAAAAACGATATAACTTAAAACGAAATTTCTTCAAAACAAGATTTTTTCATAAACCAAAACAAATTTTTTTCATAATTCAAAATGAAATTTCACATCACAAACCATAATTTCTTTTAAAGCATTCAAAGTTTAAAGCATGAAATTCTCTTTTATTAATATATAAATAAATTTAATATGCATTGAAAGGTTTGAGCACTCACATTCGTTCTATTATTTGAGCAATAAAAGAAGTTGTAAACGTTATGGAACCTGCAAAAATCCACACACAAAAACAAAGTTAAACCCTAAACCCTAAATTTTCAAGTAAACATGAAAACAATGTTACCTTAGTGTTATGGGCTAACCCACAAGCAAGATTAGCACTTTCGACAACTTGTTTCGCACCAGATTTGTAAGAGGTGAGGAAGAAGAGAGCTTGAGAAAAGGCACAAGAAGAAGAGAAATATGCAGAGAATCCGTGTGGTTTTGTTCTTTGCAGGTGTCGTCGGTACAAAAATCGATATAGGTGTTGAAAAATGCGTCGGAGAGAGCGTCAAAAAGTGCATGCGTGCTGACGTCGGAACAGGTGCTAAAACAGGCATCGGAAATTTGAAAATCAAAATTTTTAAAACCTTTAGGTCACTCCATACATACCTACACATATACCGACGCCCGCCAGTGATGCCAGTAATGTGGCACCTGAATTTAAGTGACCTCTTGTAGTGCTTGTGGTGATTGCCTTGCAGAATTCTTGCTTCAAGAAGGGCATGCCATAGCATATGAGAGTCGAAGGCTCAATGCTAATGAACGAGTGTTGGTCATATGCGAATAAGAGATTTTAGTTGTTCGTGCCCTAGACACTTGGAAGCACTATTTATTGGGGACTCCATTTATCTTGCGAACGGACCACCAAAGTCTCAAGTACTTCATGACTCAAACCAAGCTTTTCGACAAACAAATGAGGTGGAAAATTTTCTTTTGAAATTTTATTTTCATATTGCTCACATTGCTAGTAAGCATAATCAAGTGGCCGATGCACTTTCACAACGACCAAGAGTATATGTGGTGTCTATAACAACTCACAATGATCCATCTTCTATGATAGATGAGTATGCTGCTGACACGATGCACTTTCACAATGACCAAGAGTATATGTGGTGTCTATAACAACTCACAATGATCTATCTTCTATGATAGATGAGTATGCTACTGACCCCGACTTTAAATACATAATTTTATCCCTTGCATTGGGGAAGAAAAAATAATCATTCACCTTGTAGGATGATTATCTTCTCCATGGAAATAGGCTATGTGTTACCCACTCCCTTTGTGAGAAAGTCATGTATGAATCCCATGCTCCTCCCTATGTGAGGCATAGTGGAATTCTACCTACTCTTAGAGGAGTAGAGACATACTTCTACTGACCTACCATGAAAGTAGACATATAGGAGTATGTTTCAATACGTGTGGTATGCCAAAAGACCAAGTATGATAGAGGGAAGCAACCTGGATTACTCCAGCCATTGCCAATCCCTAATTCACCATGGGAGACTATACCCATGGATTTATCTTTGGACTATCCAAGTCTTTCCATGGGGATATGGGAATATGGACAATAATTGACATGCTTATCAAGCAAGCACACTTTATTCCTATAAAAAATACTATTAAGGCACACCAAATGGCAAATCTCTTCATATTTCATATTTTCAAATACCATGGATTGCCACTATCCATCATGTCAGATAAAGATCCTATAATGACCAGTAGTTTTTGGAAAGGTCTCTTCAAAAATCTAGGTACAAATGGATGGCCAAAGTGAGATAGCCAATCTTGTGATTCTCGATCTACTATAGACTTATGTTATAGAAGTAGATCAACACTCACAATGGGAAAAGTACTTAACCCTTGTAGAGTATCCGTATAATACTACTGACCATACTACTACGGGAAAGGCACCTTTTGAGATCATTGAGGGAAGACCAAACATTCCCTTGCTACCTAAAGTACATGGGAAGATCTTTGCTTCCGAGATGAGTATAGCCATGATCTACAAGAATCTTTCCAAAAGATTAAGGAGGCTATATCCATATCTCAACAAAGGCAAAAAGTTGCTGCTGATAAGGACAGAAGGGTCTTAACGTCCAAAGAAAATGATTGGGTCTTACTCAAGTTTTTCAAGGCGTGATTAACACTAGAATGGTAACAGGACACTTTTATGTCCTTGGACACTTTTGTGTCATGTTAAGTGACCATTTTGCTTGAATTATTTGAAGAGTATGAAAATGAATTTCTAGGTTCTATATATCCACAAAGTTGCCTTATGAGCTGAAAAAAACTTGACATTTTATTTGGAATATCGATCTCATCAATAACCTTACTCTTGCACAACATTTTTGAACCTATAATGTGTGAAAAAACGGGTCTTGTTTTTGGCTTTTTTTCAAACTTTTGCAACTATACCACTCTAAAGGCGTGATTAACACTAGAATGGTAACAGGACACTTTTATGTCCTTGGACACTTTTGTGTCATGTTAAGTGACCATTTTGCTTGAATTATTTGAAGAGTATGAAAATGAATTTCTAGGTTCTATATATCCACAAAGTTGCCTTATGAGCTGAAAAAAACTTGACATTTTATTTGGAATATCGATCTCATCAATAACCTTACTCTTGCACAACATTTTTGAACCTATAATGTGTGAAAAAACGGGTCTTGTTTTTGGCTTTTTTTCAAACTTTTGCAACTATACCACTCTAAAGTTCATGTTTTCATTGCTAGAGAATAAGCCTTCATAGTTATCAACATGTTTTGATGCTTCAAGGGAGAACAAAGTGTTAAAATTTAAAGTTATGACCAACTTACAAGAATTACATAATCTTCTTTTTTTGCCAAAATTAGCACTTTTATGATTTTTTTGGTGGCTTTCTTGATATCCAAAATTCAACTTTGATTGTGAAAGTGGAATGTATAACATAAATCTAATCTTCTTTGAGTTTTGAGAGACCTAATACGCTATATAGCATAGTATATGATGATGGTTGAGTTTTTTGATTGCTGAAGAAGACGAGACATTTCAGAATAGCAAGTATAACTTTCTCAATATTGCTAGTTTCTTAGGCCAATTGTGTGTATTTTGTAGGTAGTAACCATATCTAATCATAAACTGCAAACTTGGCTAGATATTGAGTAGTTTCTATGGGTTTCTAGAGGTCATAATGCGAAACCCAATTTTTTCATGTTTGCTGTATTTAGCACTTTATCATTGTCCCCAAGGTTCCACTTAGTAAGAGATCCAATATCCTTTTGACATGCTCCATGGCTCCTTTTGAATCCAAATGCCCAAAGGAAACTAAGAAAACATGTATATAGTATCTGTATTGAGCATGACTATAGAAACTTTGATGATAGGTCCGTAGAATGGCAAAAGTGCAACTTTTTTGTACCTATTTTTTTTGCCCAAAAAATAATTAGTGAGGTAAAAGAAACTATATGTTTTGATCACCAACCCATTGAAGTTAACGGTGCATTTTATCTCATGTCCTACAAAAATCTCCACTCTTGTTTATATGCAATCAACCGTAAGAAATGGCTGTTTTGGGCAAAATGCACTGGTCCATCAACTTTGGAGTCTTGTAGTGACCAAGAGACGAGAAATTTTACAAGTTTCTCATTTTTTCCATATGTAGTAGTCCTTGAACTGTAAGCTCATGAAAGGATTTTTCAAAATGAGTGGATCTACTATGGTTTTGGAATTGTTTTCCAAAACCCTGAAGGGATACTTTTATGTCCTATTAGTCCACCAAACTAGTGTTAAGGCAAACAACGAGCAAAAATCCTAGGGGCCATCAAAAATATTGGACTAAACTAGCAAAAAGATACTATGGTTCTTTTCAAGTATTGAAGCCAACCAATGACATGTCTTATCATTGGCTAACCATTGGCTCATACACAATGCTTTTCATGTGAGACTACTTAAGCCCTACAAAGGAGAGCCACCAAGAGAACCAATTATTGAAGACCCTCCGTAAATCGAAGACCAAGAAGAGGTGCTATAACCCGAAACTATCCTTTGGCATAAAGACAAGGTACTACGACATGGTGAGATTATATGACGGTATCTTATTAAGTTTAAAAATTATCATTTTGATGATGCTATATGGATGCAAGGAATTAATACTGACCATACTACTACGGGAAAGGCACCTTTTGAGATCATTGAGGGAAGACCAAAAAGTCCCTTGCTAATTAAAGCACATGGGAAGATCTTCACTGCCAATGAGTATAGCCGTGACCTACAAGAATCTTTCCAAAATATTAAGGAGTCTATATCCATATCTCAACAAAGGCAAAAATCTTCTACTGATAAGCACAAAAGGGCCTTAACATTCAAAGAAAATAATCGGGTCATACTCAAGTTTTCCAAGGCTTGATTAAGGCAAACAATGGGCAAAAATCCTACGGGCCATAAAAAATATTAATATAAACTAGCAAAAAGATACTATCGTCCTGACATGTCCTGTCAACTCAAGTTGCCTAACCATTAGCGCATACACAATGCTTTTCATGTGAGCCTACTTAAGCCCTACAAAGGAGAGCCACCAAGAGAACCAATTATTGAAGATCCTCCAGAAATCGAAGACCAAGAAGAGGTGCTATAACCCAAAGCTATCCTTTGGCATGAAGACAAGGTACTACGACATGGTAAGATTATCCGGTGGTATCTTATTAAGTTCAAAATTATCCTTTTGAAGGTGCTAGATGGATGCAAGGAATACAGCTTAAGTATAGTATGAACCTTGTCAATGCTTACGATGCTACATTAGAGTAAGTAAATGTACATGCTTCTTTTAAATGATCAATGTTTTTGTCTTATAAGACTGAATCTCTTTTTATAGTGAAAAATTTGAAGTAGCATGCATGCTTAGAACCCGCTTAGAATCATGTTTGTGATGACGATGTCTCTCAAACACCAAATAGAATTTGTCACTCTACTTTGGGAGAATGAAATGGACTCAAGAGTAGACATTCTTGTGGCGACAGCTAAGTCTCCCAAGCCCCAAATGGATTAGTCATCCATCTTGGAATGATGTCTAGGGTGAAAAAGATCCTCTACCCGCTAAGAAACATCGACTAATGACTAAGGCTTATTTCTTCTACCTCATAGTCGAGGACGACTATGATTTCAAGAGAAAGGTAATGTCATAAAGACTAATTCCTAACCAACCCAATTGATTTTCTCATATTCAATTGATCATTTAATGTGGGAGAATAAACTGGAACAAGGGTTAGAATATAGACATGTGCTTAATGACTAAGGTGCTTAAGGGGTTCAAGGTGTTCCCAAAAGTCAGCATGATCCCTAATCACGGGGGGGGCAAGCCCTCATTGTAGGAGCAAGAGAGAGAACACACACACCCTCACACAAGGCAATCTTGTTCTAAAGAAGCAACAAGGACACTTGTCAAGTTCCTCTCCATGTTGCCTCATTGTGTGCCTAAAGCCTATTGGTTGGCCTATCAAGGGGTCCAATCATAATTTAACTAATTTAATTAACTATTTATGCATTTATCAAGTCCTCTCTCTCAAAGGGGAAAGGGGGACACTTGTTCCAAGACTAGCATGGTTGCTTGATATGCACCCCTCCTGTGATTGGCTAGGCTTGGAAGGGGTTCAATCAAATTCCCTCATGAGCGACAAGGGGGGGTTGACCAAGGAAGCTAGGGGCTATGTCGCGGGGTATACTCTCCCACACACACACACACACACACACACTCTGATTGTGTGAGGAGCAAAGTGCAAGAGCTCCATCTCCTTCTCCAAGCTTGTTGAGAAGTTGAGAGCCTACACCAACACTCTTGGCTATGGAATGCAAACACAACCAAGAGACATGCTTCAATGCTTAAAATTTCCCTCTTCTCCATCTTCATTACTATGCTATTATGTATGCTAAGCAAGAAAAGTGATGATAAGTGAGGAACTATTTCTTTCTCCTATGAATGTTTCTTCTTCCTCTTCCCTACCCTCATTCCCTGCTAGCAAGTAGAGAGCCTACACCAACACTCTTGGCTATGTAATGCAACCCAACCAAGAGACATGCTTCAATGCTTAAGCTTTCCATCTTCTCCATCTTCATTACTATGCTATTATGTATGCTAAGCAAGAAGAGTGATGATAATTGAGGAACTATATCTTTCTCCTATGAATGTTTCTTCTTCCTCTTCCCTACCCTCATTCCCTACTAGTTCTCTCCACCTTCGATGGTGTTTGAGGCCTTCGGATTGAGGATGGGGATAGTTAATGCTACTACCAAGGTTTATGTTATTCTTCTGATGCATGTAGTTTCCCATCTTCATTGCATCTCCTAGGTTACATGGAACACAAAGATGTATTGTACCAAGTCTCTCTTTATGGGAGACTCTATGATACAAAAGCCTAATGGAGAGGGGATCGGCTCCACATAAATCTAGTCCTCAACTATTGTCGTGTTCTCTAATTCTCTCTCTTGAAAAAGTATAGTTCATACCAAGTTAATTAAATATATGGTTATATTTCTACCGCTAATTAGGTTCAACCTCTATGTTCTTAAAGTAATCTGACAAAAATGCTCACTCTAGTTCTCTTAATGCCGCTATTCTCAAAGTTCATAGGCCATTTTCATTATAGTCCATGCTACGAAGATTGGCAATGCCAAGAGGATATCTCCCTCAATGTTTGCATTGGAGGGCTTTCAAGTGACTGGAAAGGGAAGGGGGATCTCAAGCTCAATAACACAAAGATGGAAGTAGATACCACCCTCACAAAGGAGGTCAAAACCCAAGTGCAAGATATCACCTTTGATAAGGTTGAATATCCTATAGTGTCCACGCTACGTGAGCGCCAATTCCAAGAGGATATCTCCTTCAATGTTTCATGATTCCTTTTCTCACATCCAAACACAGTCCACATAGTACATTGGGGTCAACCACAATCACCTCTCTTACACACGAACATCGCACCAACCATGCAATCCTCACTTTCAAGACTAAGGTGGACCAAATCAAACTCCTTGAGCAATTGAGGCTTCTCAAGGACATCAAATTTTGGTTTGCACAAGATCTAACACCCGCCTAACTCAAACAAAATAAGGAAGAGCTCCAAAACATGTGAGAAGCACACACAATAGGAAAATGGTAAGCTTATCAAGAAAGTAAAGCTATTATCCAGGAGCTGTTTTGGGAGTTTTGAACTCCCAAACCAGCTCCCCTCACCCATCCCTTCTTAGATTTTGTTCATTTCATCTTATCTTCCCTTTATCACACCTTGCTAGACCCTTACTCCTTATTTGTTCATTTCATATTATCTTCCCTTTATCACACGTCGCTAGACCCTTACCCCTTCATTCAGAAGGAACCTTGTAATTTTTTGTTTTCGGTCCCATAGGTCATATATGACCTTTGTGGATGATAATTCAATCTATTTGTCTATCTATATCTACCTATCATAGACGTCATAATGAACAAAATGCATAATTATTAAAAATACCAAATGAACTCGAGCATGCACAAAGAAAATATCCCAGTGAGGTAGAGAAGCAGCCTATAGGTCCCATATGCAATCCACCAAAGGGGAGTTCCAAAAAGAATAAATATGCAGTGACAAATAGAGAGGACCTTCAATTCTACCAAGAGGTCAAAGCATATAAGTGCAAAAGAGTTGGAGGCTTTTTTGGGTCTCGAGAGCATATGCAAGTATCCTTTTTTTCAAAGTGTTCTTTTCCCTAGGCAGCTTGGAGGCAAAGAGAAACCACATGTGTTCAAATTTGTCTGAGACCAAACGTGCTAAAATGCATGCATGTACTAAACAACAAATTAGCTTGTATGAGGAAATTGGCACAAACATGGAAATGGAAATGGCAATGCTACAAAGTGTCAAATGCAATGCTTATCTTGAAGGTTATAGGTATGCTTCTAGTACTAGAATTAATGATCATGCGTAGAGGTTTTTAAGTCAATTGTAATTGCATTAGTTGCCAAATCACTGGTTGATTTGACTCACTCTTCAATGTCAAATATGAGTATACAAACCCCCTAAAATAAATAGAGCTCCCTTTTGAGAGAAGAGTGTTAAGAAGAAGCGACCAATATTTGTTGATGTGGACCATGTGCTTGAAGAAGATAGTCATAGACCAGATGACTTTATGCAGGTAAACAATAAGGATGCTCATCTGGGCCATCCAAATCGTAAGGACCAAATGAGCATCTTTATTTTTAAAAATCCATATGGTGGTAGTATGAGTGGTAATATTTGCGAATATATACGCGGTAATAATTGCATCTATATTACTGCTCTTGGATTAGCGTGTATATTGTTGTTAAACCACTACTAAGTCCTTTGTCGCCATGTTATTGTCACACACGTAATATTTTCTCTTTCTATTTTCCTTTGTTAATTCGTGGGAATGCAAGCAGTTCTTGAATTTTCCTCTTACAGTGATGTACCCTAAGAACACTCTCGACTTGGTTCATACCGGCTTAGTGAAGTAATTTACCGACACATTGCAATCCCCCAAGTTTGTATGCTAATAGCATATTCCCAACTTTAGAAGACTCAATGTAATATGCCTGAATTGAATCCTTGTTTCACATAAGTACTTTTATGCTCATAGCCAACAAATACTTCTATTGTCATATGGATCTCACGGCAAAGAGAAATGACCTTGTCAAACATGTATAGATAATTGACCTGGTCTAACTGTGCATATTATTGAGAATCTAAAAAACACTTTGCAAGTTATGTATGGCATACCTGGTTAGCATGATTTTTGATGCCTTTGTCCGTGTAGGATTGTCTTGATCTAATGAAGCTCGGAATTTTTTTTGCCTAGAAATTATATCCTAGCAAAACTGCAAATCCAAAATGCAAAATGGAGAGACTCATGTCGCGGTGTCTCAAATTGGAACAAGTGGTCGGTCATACCAAGCACATTTACACCCTTCATCAAGTCTAGCAACATGACGTGCCAATCTCCATGAGATTCTCAATCACTATCGGGTGGCCTTGCCTTTGCATCAAAATATAACTTTTTGGAAACCCCTCGTACAAACTACCCTGGCGTTTGCCATGCATGGGGAGAAGCCGTGCCTCTAATCAAGACCCTTTTGTATTTAAGCCGTGCTTGATTTTGGTGTTCCAACCAATCATTGGTCTTCGGATAGACAAAGTTTGTAAACAAAAACCTCGGCATGGTCTAGCGATGTTAGGTTTTTACGCCTTTCACAAGCCATGCTTGTTCGCAAATTTGAGAACAACACTGTTTGCACAAGCCTTGTTTGTGCCTTGATGCAACATGTTCTTGAGGAAAGTAACAAACAAATATGAAATCTATTGCTTAACTCATAAATGGGCTCAAGAAAATTGCCTTTGTGATCATGGGATGTGCATGAGCTTCCGAATGATCCTTGAACCATGCTAAAGCGACATGACGAAAAATTTGGAAATGTCAAAACTGCTCATAGAGATAATCGTGCTATCTTCCGAGTATCTTCCTCAAGCTCATATAGTGTTCTGTGGAAAATTCATGTCCTTCCCCATGCAAGCCCCAAGGTGTAGATAGAAGGACATCCACAAATATTTGAGGTCGCAAGGTCAACCTCTATCCATGCCTATGATTTTCCACCATGACCATGCCTTGCATGGCTTTGACATGGGTTTTATGGTTATATGGTATTCATTCGTCTCCTTGAGAAACAACCACTTGGCTTCTAGTATCGCATGCAATAAAGACTAAATTTACTCCCTTCTCTATTGGCTTGCCAATGCCCTTGCTTGAGCTCTTGCCAATGCCCTTGCATGCGGGGACAAAATTCCTTTATAACTTGTCGACCCGACTTTTCTTGCCCAAAGTTTCAAAACTTTTGTGTCTTGTTGATCATGGCTAATCCTGCACCATGCATACCTCCTGAGAGTTGTTTGCATGGTTCAAGGAGTACCTACTGTTGAAACTTGGAAACCTGCCGAAGTCTCTCTATAGAGAGAAGATTGGGGGGGATGAAGGCCCATGGGAACCCTCCCTTCAATTTTAAAACCCCTTTAGGTTTATGACTTGGGCACTTGAAATGTGAAACAAAGCCTGGCTACTTCACAGAATGCATGGAAAATATCGTTGAAGGGAGGAAGAGTGAGATAGATCTCTGTATGCGGTGATTTGTGGCTTCCCCTTGTGATGAAAAAACTTCCCCTTCAGGGCAACCGCAAAAGCCCACTCCCTCAATCTTTCGGGCAAGTCAACAACAAGGCTACATCCGTCCTAAATAGGCCTGCACATGGTTCCTGTATTGATTGCATGAAGCATGAAATTCCATGCCAAAAACTTCATGACCCTCATTAAATTATAATGCTATGATACTAGTGTAAGACTAAGAGATGGATACTGATATCCTCCCAACCACCCTACTTAATTATAGACCTTGGATCTTGCAAGTCAGATCTCTTAACCATATGTCCTTGCCATCGGCTCCTAGAACAATTCATCTAAGATGAATGGCTTTATCACAATAACTAGAGATGGTCATAACTTACTAAATTTCTCCTTTTTGTGATCGAATATTCTATGGAGTGTACCTAGCACATGTTTTTTTGTTGGCTTCAAGTAGTATCGACAAAAATTACTTGTCTTTAAAGATGACATTACCTACTAAGTATGGCACATGTTTGCAAAACCCAAGCACAATTATATAGACCACAAACATGTTCACATCTAGGCATATAATCATTCTAACTAGGTATCCAATTAATCAATATAGACTAAGTCTATGCAATAAGTATCCCCTTAATCTCCGCATAAGTACATGATCCTGATAGACTACAAAATTTGAAATGAAGGTCAAGGTGCTATGAAACTAGCTTCAACAGCTAAGATCAACCTCATTACATGATCTCCATAACCCATCATCAATTACTAATGAAATCCATAACTCACTACACAAATTTTATACTATGAATGAAAATACATTATGAGACCTTGAGAAACCTCTATGTAACCATGAGTACTTGTATACTCACAAACTATGGTTTAATACATTTATATTTTGCTAGAACATAATTCTATACTTAAGAACCTTATTCCTAGTAGTAATCATGTAATATTCACAAAGATTTCCATATCCACTTGGAGCTAGATTGCTACATAGATTGGTCTATAAGGTATCCTCAAGCAATTATACTCACGTTAGGAACAAATGACCTCTCGATCATCCATACCAATATGACCTTTAGCATCACAATAATAAAATAATTTTTATATGAATAACATGGGCAATATTACACACCTATATATAATACTACAATCTTGGCCAACCTTTGGCTTGGTAAAATGGTATATTAGAATACAAGTTACATAGTTACATGTGTTGTGTCTATGTAATAGGTCTATTTTGGATGACCCTACAACACTACCTATAACTCTTTAGAGCAGGTTGGGAGACACCACTGCATACCCTAGTGCAACTTTCTCAATCTTCTCCTTGATTTTTTTGCTCTTTGCCTGTGCAAATGTGATCGCACCATTATAGTTCTTAGGACTCTCAAAATCCACCTTTTCTTGCACCTTGGGATGCAACGCACCGTGAAACTATCCAACTTGAATACTTTGTCAGCCAATTGCATAGCAGTTGCTAACCCTTCCCAGCACTCTTCAAAATGATTAAGAAACACTCCAAATTCTTCATGATCACTTACATCTTTTCTTAGAGCCTTCAATTTTCATGTCGAGATGAGATATGTCCTTGCGAAAATCCTACAAGAAGTGAGCCTACAGGGACAAACCATGTCTATCTTGGTTCACGTTATAAAGCATCAAACCC